>NC_088409.1:49825497-50125497 GCF_034236695.1 Oncorhynchus nerka | reverse complement strand
TGGACTACGGGAAAAGGCGGGCCAAATAGGCCCCCATTAACATCGACAGGGCTGTAGTGGAGCGGGTCGAGAGTTTCAAGTTCCTTGGTGTCCACATCACCAACAAACTATCATGGTCCAAACACCAAGACAGTCGTGAAGAGGGCACGACAACACCTTTTTTCTTCAGGAGACTGAAAAGATTTTGCATGGGTTCCACAGATCCTCAAAAAGTTCTATAACTGCACCATCGAGAGCATCCTGACCAGTACCACTTGGTACGGTAATTGCTTGCCATCTGACCGTAAGGTGCTACAGAGGGTAGCGCATACAGCCCAGTACATCACTGGGGCCAAGCTTCCGGGCCATCTAGGACCTATATACTAGGCGGTGCCAGAGGAAATCCACAAAAATGGTCAAATACTCCATCACCCAAGTCATAGACTGTTTTCTTTGCTACCGCATGGCAAGTGGTACCGTTTAAGACTAAGCCATAAGACTGATGATCAATTAATCAAATGGCCACCAGATTATTTACATTGACACCCCCCACCTTTTGTTTTTTACACTGCTGCTACTTGCTGTTTATTATCACTTCACCCCTACCTACGTGTACAAAAATTACCTCGACTGACCTGTACCCCCCCCCCCCCCCCCCACATTGACTCGGTACCGGTACCCCCTGTATGTAGCCTCATTGTTATTTAATTGTGTTACTTTTTATTATTTTTTACTTTAGTTTATTTGGTAAATATTTTCTTAACTCTTCTTGAACTGCACTGTTGGTTAAGGGCTTGTAAAGTAAGCATTTCACGGTAAGGTCTACACGTCGTGTTCGGCGCAGGTGACAAATACATTTTGATTTGATTTGTAGGAGAGGATCTTCAGTTCCACTGACTACAGAGGCTCAAAGGGGCTGCACACAGTGTCTCCTAATCGAGCTCCAAGAACCCATTTGGGTGCAATAGGTTTAGAGACCGGTCTGAGACAACGTACACGTTTCAGGAACCGTACAACCGGGGGGTGGCTTCCCCGGTGTGGCTTCGTCAATTCCCACATGACACACTGAGATAGCGGCCACGTACACTTTTAAGGTGGAGAATGCCTGCCCTCTGCTCAAAAAGTTCCTGTAGGTACATACAGATGTCCCTCACAGAACACTGAAAAGGAACCAGGCATTTTTCTTGATACCAGAACTCAAACGCTTGCCACTTATATGCATACAGCCCTCTCGTGGAGGGTGCACTTGTGGACTAAATGGTAGCAATAACATTCGGATGTAAACCTCTAGCCATCAGATTGGCCCTCTCAGGGGCCAGGCACATAGGAACCAAATCTCTGGCCTTGCGTGCTAAACCTGCCTGTTCACCTGGAATGGCAGACCCTCTCCAACGTGGGCAGAATCACAACCACTGGTGGAAACGCAGAAAGGAGGGTCCGAGGCCACTGGTGCGCCAGATCGTCTATTCCCAATGGGGCACTCAGGTCTCTCAATGACAAAAATAGATAACACTCCATGTTTTCTCGAGCTGCGTAAAAGATCTACGTTGGCGCTACTGAAACTCTCTCATATCTGGACAACCACCTAGGGGTGTAGTCTCCACTCCTGAGGAAGAGCCCCCCCCCCCCCTGGATAGCGTATCTGCACCCTTGAGGCAACCAGGAATATACTTTGCCCATAGTGATAGCAAATGTGCTCTGCTCCTCAGCAACAGGGTCCGAGCCAAGGTGAGGAGAGGGCGGGACCGTTCCCCGACCCGGCCTGTTAATGAACGCCACCATTGTTATGATGCCCGACAAACGTTGGAAGAGGTGCCTGAGCGCTAACAACACCATTAGAAGTTCCAGGTAATTGATATGCTGGAAAAACTGTGACACTGTTCATACTCCCTGATACTCCACTGGGCCAGTGCACGAAGGCATGTTGGGAACACCGACATGGTGAGATTAATCCAAGCGAGTGGCTAGCACCCAGCTCTGGAACAGCCGCATCAATAATAGTCCCAGAGGAATGACCACTATCATAGAAGCCATCATCCCCAGGAATTGGGCGAAGCAGAGCTGGAACAGGACACCCTTTCTGGGGAAAGAAAAGTGCAAAATATGCATGAGACTAACTCAAGATCAAGGATGGGAACGCACTAGACAGTGTTTTTTCTGGTTTACAATAAAACCTAGAGACTGAACATGGGACACTATCCTGGATGTGTGTAACACCACTTGATCCCTTTACCTTGCTACTATCAGCCAATCCATCATCTAGATAGGCCAACACCCTCAGCCCCTGACCCCTCATGGGTGCCAGAGACGCCTCCACCACCTTTGAAAAGACGTTTGGTGAGAGGAAACCAAATATTTTAGGCTATTGCCTCATAATGGAACCTCGGGTACATGGGCACATGAAAGTACGCATTCCTTTAGGTTGATGGTGGTGAACCAATGACTGGAATGCATGGACCATAACAGCTGCTGATTTGTTTTGCATTTTAAACATGCAAACTCTGAGATGCTTGTTCAGGGCACGCTGTTCTGGAATGGGGCATAAACCCCCGTCCCTTTTCAGAACCAGGAAATACAGACTGTGCAAGTCGTCCGGGGCTTCCCATAGACAAACCACTCGTATTGCCTGTTTCTGCCTCATACTGGTGCTGAGCCAAGGTGAACAGGGGAACAGTCGACTTGATGACGTTTCAAAAATGTGGGGGGCGTACAACGAATTGTAGCCTCTTGTGATAGAAAAATTACATATTTACCTGATTTATTTTATATGAATTGTTAGCCATTAATATTTAATTGATAGTAAGATATTTTTGTCCTACTAATGCTGTGTTTTTATGGTCTCCACTCTAGTTCCCTGTAGTTAATCTGGGCATATGGTCACTAGAGATGGCTTGAGCTGACAAATGAGTTGAAGACAGCATTACACAGACAATAATGTGTTTTACTAGAGATAGCTTAAGAGTAGAACAATCTACCTCGTTGTCTCAAAATCATCCCTGCATTTGGGAAACTAAGCCAGAGAGGGGTTAAGACAACAACCCCGTGCAGATAACAACCGGTTGAACCCAGAGTGGTTTATGATGCCCCTTGGTCTGCATGGGAGGGGTGGAACCATCCATGACTAAGCATTCTTAGTGTTAGCTATATAATGAACTCTGCATTTCTGTAAAGGTTCTCCGTCAAGACTGTTGGGTTGACCAGTCTCATTATTTCAATAATGACACCTGAAACCCCACCTCTTTCAGGAATACCTAGGATAGGATAAAGTAATCCTTCTCACCCCCCCCCTTAAAAGATTTAGATGCACTATTGTAAAGTGGCTGTTCCACTGGATGTCTTAAGGTGAACGGCACCAATTTGTAAGTCGCTCTGGATAAGAGCGTCTGCTAAATGACTAAATGTAAATGTAAATAATTAAATCGATATTGAATAAAGATGATTGTTTGAAGAAATGACAAAGTCTCTATCACTTGATTAGAATATTCCACACTCCTCCTGCTCTTTTTGGCCCCGAACCGAGCCTCCATGGCCTCCAGGGCCAGTGCATGGGCCCCCCACCCCCTCCATCTCCTCCAGATCCATGAAAGGGGAACACCCATGCAGCATCAGTTTAACTTGACGAAATCCTGAAACAGGGGCAGGTGGTGCTTGACTGTGGCTGCCACGGGGAGCAGATACTTCTTACCGAATTTGGATTACTTTTGCCACGGGGGCGGCATGGACACTTCACCTCGAAACGTGTATTTCTATGAATGACCTCAAGGTACTGGCATGTTACTTCCGGGTTGGAGCGAGCGGTCGCATCTGCACTCGGTCCGCAGGTAGTATTACATTTCATTACATTTCATTATAGTACAACGGTTTGATTTGTCTAATCTTAGCAATTTCTTCTTAGCTAGCTACATAGCCGTCTTTGTATCATAGATAATTGCGTAATTATCGTATTTCGTCGTCCTAACGCAGTCTACACTGCCCCGCAGCTAGCCAGCTAGCTAACGTCCACCGTTAGCTAGTCCACCATCTACCGATTAGCAGCACAACTATTACACTCAACTGAACGACTTGATTAGTGTAGTGTTAGCTAGCTACATAGTTGTCTTTGCTGTCTTCGTATCCAAGATAATTGTGTAGTTTAGAGTGTTTAGTTTTAGAGTGATTATCTTAATTTACCGAGGTTAGCTAGCCAGCTATTTGTCGTCCTTAACGTAGGAGACACTGCAACCGAATTGAACTTCCTCACTCAACAACCCGGTCGCATTTCGCTTCACAGGTAGTATCACATTTTTCATTTCATTTCATTACAGTACAACGGCTTGATTTGTTTGATCGTAGCTAGCTACATAGCTAGTCCCCCAGCGGGACGCAGATTTCGACCGAAGTAGCAAGAGTGCGACTCCCCGATAGTATGTTCTACCGAAGTTGACTGACTAAAAGGGAACTCTCAAAGTATAGGTTGTTCCCTAGACAGGAAACATCAGTTATCAGAAAGTGTGTGTGTGAGACACTGAGTGTGTGTGTTGACGTTGGACTTGTCTTATTCACTTATTGTGTTATTGTATTCTTATTCTTGAAATCTATATCTGGATGCTCAGTGAAGTATGGCAGCCAACGTGTTGTCAGCCTCATTCTCTAGGAAGCTACGAGAGGCTATGGTTACTGCTGTGGATATTGGCTTAGGCTCAAAAGGGAATGAGGTAGACTAATGCGGCCAGGGTCAGTGGCCCAAAGTCCACAGGTAAGTCTTCTGTTAGGAGCTTGTCTCCACGTGAGTGTGTGTACAGTACGTGCACATTTGTGTGTGTGCGTCCATAAATGTGTCCATGTTCGTATCCTCTTGACCCAACCGCACCTTTACTGTGTCCAACTACAGTACTAGCAATGATTGGCAGTGCAGGGCCTGTGCAGCGATAATTAACTTGTACCCATGATAATTGCACTCATTGAAAAGACAGGAATGAAAAGGGAATGGCTGGCTCACTCTCTCCTTCAGTCCTGATTGGGTCTTGAGCAGTGGTGTAAAGTACTTAAAGTAAAAATACTTTTAAGTTCTACTGAAGTTGTTTTTTGGGGGTATCTGTACTTTACTTTAGTATTTATGTTTTTGACAACTTTTACTGTTACTTCACTACATAAAGAAAATGATGTACATTCCCTGCATACATTTTCCCTGACACCCAAAAGTACTCAAGAGAACATCCCTGGTTATCCCTACTGTCTCCGATCTGGTGGACTCACTAAACACACGTTTTGTAAGAGTGTTGGAGTGTGCCCTTGGCTATCAGTAAATAAAAATAACATGAAAATTGGTTTGCTTAATATAAGGAATTTGAAATTAGTATATTTTAGCATTTACTTTTGATATTTAAGTATATTTAAAAACCAAATACTTTTAGACTTTTACTCAAGTAATATTTTACTAGGTGACTTTCACTTTTACTTGAGTCATTTTCTATTAAGATATCTGTGCTTTTACTCAAATATGACAAATGGGTACATTTAAGAATATTATGTTGTTGTCAGGAAACTGATTGACATTTTGGTTTGGTTTCCAAGTAGTCTCGGGAACAATGCCTGCAGACTTCAAGAAGCTTTTATTATTTGTGTGTTCTCTAGTTTTGGCTGCATTAATACTATTGACCAAATATAATGATAATAAAATATGTGGATATCCTTTTGTTCAAAATTTCAACCCAAACTGAAATGAATCTCACATGTTCAAAGTGTTCTAGCTTATCCATTCAGATTGTCATATTGATAATACCATAAGGACAGCAACTTTCAATGTTAAAATGTTCAACGTTCAATGTTAGCATGACTATTACTGTCCCTGATACGGTTATTGAATAGCAGATATAAATCTTCCATTGACTTTACAGAACACTAGAATAGTCAAAGAGCCTGTGTGCGGTAGATGGAATCCATCCCACCCAGGTACTGGAGTGGGTTTCTGTGACATTCTAATAAGATGTACTTTATTGACTTAGCTTTACAGTTCTTGATGCCTATCGTTTTGCAAACGCATCATGCTTATAAACTAATACCAGGCTGAATAAGATTGCTTCTCTCAAGAGGCACTGAGTATTACAGTAACCTACCCACCCAACAAGCTCTGTCTCACATCAGAATTAGAAATTCATCCATGTGTCTCAAACGTCAAATTTCAAATTGTTTAAGGTTAAGTTTAGGCATTAACTCTGAAATCTTAAGGTTAGGCATGAACTCCGAATGGTTAAGGTTTCAGATAAGTTTAAAACTAAAATATAAAAACAACTTTCTATCGCTGGATTCGAACATGCAACCAGAGGTAGAAGTTTCAAAGTGATTAAGGTTAAGATTAGGCATTCAATCCAAATGGTTAAGGTAAGGGTTAAGATTTGGGATAGGCTTAAAACAAAAATGTAATTATATTGCTGGATTCAAACATGGAACCTTTGGTCAGATGTTTACAGCTATCCACCATCCACTTTTTCCACATGTTGAGTTACAGCCTGAAGTTAAAATGTCACTGGACTACACACAATACCCCATAATGTCAAAAGCTCAGCGTCCAGGAGGTACAGGGTGGCAGGCAGGCGGGTTCAGAGTCAAGGCAGGCAAGGGTCAAAACCGGGAGGACTAGCAAAAACAGAGAAAAGGCTAAAACAAGCGCAAGGAAATAACACGATGGTTGACTTAACAAGATGAACTGGCAACAGACAAACAGGGAACACAGGAATACGTACCCAGGGACTAATGAGGAAAACAGGTGACACCTGGAGGTGGATGGAGAAAATCACAAAGACAGGTGAAACAGATCAGGGTGTGACAGTTTCTAATGAATTAAAAATTAAAAGCTGAAATTTCTTAAGTCAATATTCAACCCCTGGGGCCTCCCGGGTGGCGCAGTGGTTAAGGGCGCTGTACTGCAGCGCCAGCTGTGCCACCAGAGACCCTGGGTTCGCGCCTAGGCTCTGTCGAAAACCGTCCGCGACCGGGAGGTCTGTGGGGCGACGCACAAACCCCTTTGTTATGGTGAGCCTAAATGAGTTCAGGAGTAAAAATGTGCTTAACAAATCACATAATAAGTTGTCTGGACTAACTCTGTGTGCAATAATAGTTTTTAACATGATTTGTTAATTACCATTTGGATGGTGTATCAATACCATCCAAAGTCACTAAAAAGATACAGGCGTCCTTCCTAACTCAGTTGCCGGAGAGAAAAGAAACTGCTCAGGGATTTCACCATTAGGCCAATGGTGACTTTAAAACAGTTACAGAGTTTAATGGCTGTCATAGGAGAAAACTTAGGATGGATCAACAACATTACTGAGTACCAGTCTCCATATTTTCAAGCATAGTGGAGGCTGAATCATGTTATTGGTATATTTGTAACCGTTAAGGACTGGGGAGTTTTTCAAGATAAAAAAAGAAATGGAATGGAGCTAAACACAGGGAAAACCTAGAGGAAAACCTGGTTCAGTTTGCTTTCCAACAGAAATTGGGAGACAGATTCACTTTTCATCAGGACAACAACCAGGCCAAAACAACACTGGAGTTGCTTACCAAGAAGACAGTGACTGTTCCTGAGTGGCCGAGTTACAGTTTTGACTTAAATCTCCTTGAAAATCTATGGCAAGACCTGAAAATAGTTATTTAGCAATGATCAACAACCACTTTGATAGAGCTTGAATAATGTTGCCAAAAATAATGGGCAAATGTACAAATAAATAATGTTGCACAATCCAGGTGTGAAAAGCTCTTAAGGGTCTTATCCAGAAAGACTCACAGCTATAATCGCTGCCAAATGTGCTTCTGCAAAGTACTGACTCAGGGGTGTGAATACTTATGTAAATGAGATATTTCTGTATTTAATTTTCAATACATTTTTAAACATTTCTAAAACATGTTTTCACTTTGTCATTATGGGGTATTGTGTGTAGATGGGTGAGAAAAAATGTTATACATTTTGAATTCAGGCTGTTTAATAAGTCAAGGAGTAAGAATCATTTCTGAAGACAACCGTATGTTCCATTGGACATACCATTTTAAACGCTTCTGTTGAACTAAACAAATTGCCTCTGCAAAGCATTTTTCACACTAACCACAACGTAATTCACTCTTCCTACGATAAACATGGATCTGTTTCTTATCGTGATAATAGTGTTGGAGATTTCAAGCTGTCTAGAATGGAGACCATTATCAAATCTCTTATTAACTGATCTCGAAATAGCTCTATTTATATGGCAGCAATAAACTATTTGACAGGACTGAATCCCATCCAAGCAATTGGAAGTGTGTTTTAGCCTAGCCCATATAACACACATAACCTTTCTGGATAAACAGAAATCTTCTTTTCTCTGGGACAAATGAAAACATTTTGGGCTGGCTCATCAGCTGTTGGATGAGGAAGAGTGGATGGCTGGGGTAATGGGACCCAGATGGTACTGCTGATATAAAAGGCAGGTAAGTTTAGATTACACTAGGCCATTAAAACAAGCAGCAGCAGCTACCCTTTTCAACAGGAGCAGCCAAACATACACTCGACCAGACCCACTCATAAAATGAATGGAGAAAAGGTATCCTATCCTCCTCTCTGGAGGCCAAGCTTCAAGCAAACTCTATCATTTCCTTAAACAGAAATTTGATTACAGTGGAATTAAATGTGATGAGAGCCAAACCACACGAGAGAGGCCTGGAGTCCTCACCAGCAGAGATTGGTTTTCCATATGAAACCACAATAGAGCCATACCGGTCGAGAATTGATTTGATAACTGTTATTTCCTAAATCTGAATTTGAAATGTGTGCATGCAGGCAGAACACACGCACACATCCATGACACACACGCACGCACACAAATACAACCACAAACGGTCTATAAGGTATCTCTACACCTCAGAGACCCTTATGTGCTGTGAGGCGGGTGAGTGGATGAGGAGAGGAGCCCAAGACTGCTGCTGGTAACAGTCATGTGTGAGCCACATTGAGAGGGCCTTGTGCAGTTCACACTGACTGGACTATAGTGTGGGGCAGGTTCACAGGAGTCAGCCTGCGGAAGTGCTCTGTTTACTCTGCAAAGCCACACGGCTGCCAGGGTGAGACTCACAGATCTCTCAGAGCTCTGTTTAGGATTTTGGTGTCTGGAATTCCAGATTTTGGTGTCTGGAATTTTCCCAGAAGAGATTCCTGTCAGCACTAAACACCTAGCTGTGTATGCAACAATGGAGGTACAGTATATGACACAATACGCACAGCAAACTTAGGACATTGTTAGGATATAAAATGTGGTGTGTGTGTGTGTGTGTGTGTGTGTGTGTGTGTGTGTGTGTGTGTGTGTGTGTGTGTGTGTGTGTGTGTGTGTGTGTGTGTGTGTGTGTGTGTGTGTGTGTGTGTGTGTGTGTGTGTGTGTGTACGTACGTACGTACGTACGTACACACAGTACGTGTCTGTGTGAGTTCTATGCTATTTCTGGGCAGCTTCCTGGTCCACACACAGCATCCTCAGAGGAACACTTGTCTGGTTGCAGGACAGTAATTCATTGTCTCACAGCTGTTTTATTTTCTCCTGGGGTGTAATTCCACACACAGCACAAGCTCAAATAAAAAACACAAACTTTAGGGCAGGACGAGCCCAGTGCTGACACATCCGGCCGGCAGCGCAGAACACACAGCTTACCACTGGTCTAAACTCATCTCTAGTTAGAGTCCACTGAGTGCCAGGTCTCTTGATGACTCAGCGCATCATTAATTTTATAACCGTTTTCCTTTTCATTTCCTGAGAAGATGACCCAAACCCCCAGACTGAGCCTTGTAAATGGACCAGCGTGGTTTAGGGGTTTGGACTTTGGACAGGGAGCATCTAAGGCATTTGGTGGCAGGATGTTTCGTAACCGGTCTAGCTCCCCAAAGAGGCCAGGAGGGTGATCGTCCCCAGATGGTTTAACTCATAGAAATAGAACTAGCTGCCAGTCCACCGGAGTGGCACAGTGGTCTAAGGCACTACATCTCAGTGCAAGAGGCGTCACTACCGTCCCTGGTTTGAATCCCGACTATCACATCCTGGCGTGAATGGGAGTCCCATAGGGTGGCGCACAATTGGCCCAGCATAGTCCGGGTTTTTGCTGGGGTAGGCTGTCATTGTAAATAAGAATTTGTTCTTAACTGACTTGCCTAGTTAAATAAAGGTTCAATCAAAAAATCACAGACCCATTAACTTGAATGGGAATTACCATTCTAGTAATTCTATTTCTGTGATGAAGCTAAGGAAGACTTGCATGGGAATTCTGAAGCATAACATGACTTTTGTCATCCTCTTGTATTCTATTGTATAGCACTGAGTTATCCAGCTATATAGCAGTGATCCTCATTTACACCTATTCACTGTCTTGGTCAGTTATTGAGCCCTGTTCTAAGTCTGACTCACACACCCATCAAGGTAATGTACTGTATGTTTACAGTCTCAATGAGATCATTCTTTGTTTCTAAGAAAACATTACTGCATGTAGGTTAAGTAGGTTATGTTGCTATGTGAATGTTCAAGTGTATATAAGTCTGTAAGTATGCGTTTAGGCCAAGTAAATGGAGTTAGGCTAGCCTGTCAGCCACAGTAATGTATATTTAAAACAGCTCGGAAGAAGAAATTTGAGGCAATACAAGTGGCAGCAAGATTTCACTTTGGCAGGCGCTTCGTTTTGAAAGGTTTTTATTGGCACACAGTAGTAATTGTGGACATACCTATCTTCTCCAGTGCTCATTAAAGTTAAAATTACACCAGTTAAAAGCTTATAAACCCCTCTATTGGAGCATAACAGTGAAAGCGTGACTCTCTTCGCGTTCATTTCAGCCACCGTGTCCATGTCTCTCTGTCTCAGTGAGGAAAACTTTAGATCCAGAACCGCAGAGCCACAGCTATACTTAGCTGGGCTCAGATGATAGTAATTATCAGGTTATCATCATCCTACCTGGTTCTGTGCAGGTGGAATCCCCACAGCACAGCCCCCCCCCCCCCCACACACACACACACACACCTGTGGACCGAGTTGTAAGTACAACTGTGCAGTTGACAGATGCCTCCATAGACATGAATGAGTAGCTCTTTCTGAAATGATAACCAACTTGAAGCAAGGATTGCAATTAAGCCAACTTTCCTCCCTGTTTTGTAATGCATTTTGCACACCTCGGCATACCATCACGTTTGGAAGGCACATGAGTCCCGCGCAACACAGTTACAATAGTACCTTTGCCATTTTCCCCTAATAAACAATTGAAATCCAGTGTTTTATACTGAATATACAATATACAGTTAACTGAGAAAAAGAGGAAACAATTGAGTAAATGAGGGATACAAAGTATTTTGAAAGCAGGTGTTTCCACACAGGTTTGGAATTAACATCCATTTCATGCTAAGGGTCATGTATAAAAATGGTTGTTTTAGGCCCCAGTTGCCCATTATTTTGGCTACCATGCCTAGAACAAGAGACTCAGTGACTTGAAAGAGGGGTGATTGTTGGGGTGTGTTTTGCAGGAGCTTCAGTGACAGAGACTGCTCAACTTGTTGATGTTTCACAATATGCTATTGTCACCACGTCAAACCCAATTAAACCATTATGGGAGATTCTGGAGTGGCGACTGAGACAGCCTTTTCCACCACCATCAACAAAACACAAAATGATGACATTTCTCGTGGAAGAATGGCGTCGCATCCCTCCAATAGAGTTCTAGAATCTATGCCAAGGAGCATTGAAACTGTTCTGGGGGCTAGTGGTAGCCCAACGCCCTATGAAAACACTATGCTGGTGTTTCCTTTATTTTGTCAGTTACCTGTATATTTACATGAAGTATTTTAGACTTACGATGACTTTGAGTTACTCTATTTCATGTGTTAGGACATAGCAGTTTTGGCCTATGCCTGTAAAAACATCAGAGAGAGAGAGAAGAGAGAGAGGGAAGGATAGAGAGAGAAAGCTGAGGGAGCTGGGAGAGAGATAGAGACGGAGAGAGAGACAGAGAGAGGGGGGAAGAAGGTAGAGCGAACCAACATCGTCAAAATCATATCCAGCAGGCTGTGGTTGTCATGCCAAGAGCTAAACAGGCGTTTCATCGGCTTCTGGGCTCAGATTTATATTCTGATGCTTTGACGATCAGGACAATAAATCAGTGTGTGTGTGTGTGTGGGGGGGGGGGGGGGTTAGTTAGCCTGGCTGGCTAAGAAGGGAGACAGGAGGCAGACAGACAGGACAGCAGACCCAGGGCCCATTCATATCTCACACCAGAACTGGTAAACACTCACCACAGCTTTGGCTGCACCGCTACCAGTAGATAACCATCCTGGTGTGAGAACAGGCATCGGCAGGATGACTCACACCATTCTGATAACACCCCAAGCCCTCAGAAACATCCATCTAACTCAAGAGGTTTGCTGAGTTGCAACTCTTTTGGATTGTATATCTGTGAGTGTATAGACAGCTCTGGCTCCTTTATGATATGTTGCCTATAATTGTCCACACTTAGCACAGCCACAAAGGCTTTGTTCACGGTTCTCTGGCAGTGGAGCTTCCTCAGCTGAAACAATCAAGACCTCACCTCCTCTCCATGCCACACAGTGTCAATATTCTGCCATACTAACCGACAGTGTTCTGAAAGCAAACGGAAAAGTTATCTGAATCTCTCTCTCTCTCTCTCTCTCTCTCTCTCTCTCTCTCTCGGACCTTGTGGAAAGCTTTCCGAAACATGTGACCAAAGTTAAACATTTTAACGAATGAACGCCGCAGCCCGTCTGGTGTTCAACCTTCCCAAGTTCTCTCACGTCACCCCGCTCCTCCGCTCTCTCCACTGGCTTCCAGTTGAAGCTCGCATCCGCTACAAGACCATGGTGCTTGCCTACGGAGCTGTGAGGGGAACGGCACCTCAGTACCTCCAGGCTCTGATCAGGCCCTACACCCAAACAAGGGCACTGCGTTCATCCACCTCTGGCCTGCTCGCCTCCCTACCACTGAGGAAGTACAGTTCCTGCGCAGCCCAGTCAAAACTGTTCGCTGCTCTGGCCCCCCAATGGTGGAACAAACTCCCTCACGACGCCAGGACAGCGGAGTCAATCACCACCTTCCGGAGACACCTGAAACCCCACCTCTTTCAGGAATACCTAGGATAGGATAAAGTAATCCTTCTCACCCCCCCCCCCCCCCCCCCCCTTGAAAGATTTAGATGCACTATTGTAAAGTGGCTGTTCCACTGGATGTCTTAAGGTGAACGCACCAATTTGTAAGTCGCTCTGGATAAGAGCGTCTGCTAAATGACTTAAATGTAAAATGTTAAATGTAATTTTAAAGGCAATGAAACCAAATTCTAATTGAGTGTATGTAAACTTCTGACCCACTGGGAATGTGATGAAATAAATAAAAGCTGAAATAAATAATTCTCTCTCCTATTATTCTGACATTTCACATTCTTAAAATAAAGTGGACCACCACCTAACTGACCTAAGACAGGGCATTTTAACTATGATTAAATGTCAGGAATTGTGAAAAACTGAGTCATAAGGTGAATGCACCAATTTGTAAGTCGCTCTGGATAAGAGCGTCTGCTAAATGACTTAAATGTAAATTAAATGTTAAATGTATTTGGCTTTACGTGTATGTAAACGTCCAACTTCAACTGTAGATCGACAAGGAATCAGTGGTCACTTAAATAATGGAACAGTGAACATTTTAAATTGGATGAAGAACTGATGAGGAGCACAGCTTAGAATTGACACAGAGGCAGGGAAATGAAATGGAGCACCAACAAGTGACTTTTTCAAATTCTCCTACAGATTCACAAGGATGTAAGCCGTTTTGATGTCTTCACAGTATCAGAAAGAGCAGATTCTGCAGTTTTCAAATACGCTATCCCTGTCGAACAACTCTTAAAGATGGCCCCTCAAACTATATTTCAAAAAATTACTTTTTGGCAATGACCTTGATTACAAACACTCCCAGCATGTATGCAAAACTGCGCAGTAATATATTTAACCTCTGCGCTAGGTGGGACGCTAGAGTGGTTGAGAGAATGCCAAGAGTGTGCAAAGCTGTCATCAAGGCAAAGGCAACATTCTCAGAGTGATCAAATTAAGATACCTCACTTATGTTGTACAGAAAGACCCATCTAATGATTTATAGCCTAAGCTATCCTTTGCTCTCAGAAGTAAAACACATCGGAAACATAAGAGAGAACATGAGAACAGAAAAGAATCCTTGTGACAAGGATCAGTTGTCACATAAAAACAAAATATGATGACATGACAGAAAAATAGGCCTGGGAAAAGGAAAAGGATAATGGGAACGCGATAAACTACAAACTATCTGATTGATCTTTAAATCCATGATTGAGATTAGCAAACCATTATTATAACTCCTTGTACATTTGCCAGAGAGACTTTGGGTTTATGGAGTGTGATCACAATCTGAAAGGGAAACTCCTTCCCATATTTTACTACTTTTATTACCCCCATCACACATTTATACACCTACCTGCTGGTAGCGACTAGCACAAGTATCACTTCCACACGATTATTACCCTGAATTGTGCTAATGTGTTCACTGACAACCACTGAGAGACAGAGAGAGAGAGAGAGGTCTGAGAGAGAGCAAGAGTGAGAGCGGGAAGGAAAGGAAAGGAAAGAGAGGAGCAGGCTAAGGATTGTGGGATAAGACACAGCTATTGAGCGGTCATCCAATGTGGTTAGACAAATAGGTCTACTACTGCTGTAGACAGACAGGCAGACAGACAGACAGCTCTGATATGGACCAGAGGGAGGGATGACTCAGGAGAGGATGTCAAACAGTCAAGGTCAAGGCCTTGGAACCAGACTCTGACAATCTCAATCCCCTGGAGGGACAACACAAACACATACACACACACACACAGTTAATCAAATGTATTTATAAAGCCCTTTTTACATCAGCAGATGTCACAAAGTGCTTATACAGAAACCCAGCCTAAAACCCCAAACATCAAGAAATGCAGATGTAGAAGCACAGTGGCTAGGAAAAACCCTAGAAAGGCAGGAACCTAGGAAGAAACCTAGAGAGGAACCAGGCTCTGAGGGGTGGCCAGTCCTCTTCTAGTTGTGCAGAGATTATAAGAGTACATGGCCAGATCGTTATTCAAGATGTTAAAATGTTCATAGATGACCAGCAGTGGTTTTAGAAGGTGTCACAGGTCAGCACCTCAGGAGTAAATGTCAGTTGGCTTTTCATAGCTGCGCGTTCAGAGGTTGAGACAACAATTGCGGTAGATGGGAAATAAGAGAGGGATGGTGAGAGAGAGTGTCGAAAACATCAGGTTCGGGACAAGGTAGCACGTCCGGTGAACAGATCAGGGTTCCATAGCCGCAGGCAGAACAGTTGAAACTGGAGCAGCAGCACGACAAGGTGGACTGGGGACAGGGACAGCCAGTAGTCATCAGGCCAGGTAGTCCTGAGGCATGGTCCTAGGGCTCAGGTTCTCCTGGAAGGGAGAGAGAATTAGAGGGATGATACTTAACTTCTTGCGACTACCAAACCCGTATCCGGGAGCGTAATCATAGCCTCAAGCGCATTACCATAACGCAACGTTTCCTATTCATGAAAATCGCAAATTAAATAAATATATTCAAACACAAGCTTAGCCTTTTGTTAACAACACTGTCATCTCAGATTTTCAAAATATGCTTTTCAACCAAAGCTACACAAGCATTTGTGTAAGAGTATTGATAGCCTAGCATAGCATTAAGCCTAGCATTCAGCAGGCAACATTTTCACAAAAACAAGAAAAGCATTCAAATAAAATCATTTACCTTTGAAGAACTTCGGATGTTTTCAATGACGAGACTCTCAGTTAGATAGCAAATGTTCATTTTTTCCAAAAATATTATTTGTGTAGGCGAAATAGCTCCGTTTTGTTCATCACGTTTGGCTAAGAAAAAGACCGGAAAATGCAGTCACTACAACGCCAAACTTTTTTCCAAATTAGCTCCATTAATATCGACAGAAACATGGCAAACGTTGTTTAGAATCAATCCTCAAGGTGTTTTTCACATATCTATTCGATAATATATCAGTCGTGACAGTTGGTTTCTCATCAGAAGCGAACGGAAAAATACTGCAGCTGGAGATTACGCAATAATTGCAATGGAGGACACCAAGCAACCACCTGGTAGATGTAGTCTCTTATGGTCAATCTTCCAATGATATGCCTACAAATACGTCACAATGCTGTTGACACCTTGGGGAAGCGACAGAAAGCCTAAGCTCATTCGTGGCCCATTCACAGCCATATAAGGAGTCATTGGCATGAGGCGGTTTCAAAAAATGCGGCACTTCCTGATTGGATATTTATCTGGGTTTCGCCTGTAACATCAGTTCTGTGGCACTCACAGACAATATCTTTGCAGTTTTGGAAACGTCAGAGTGTTTTCTTTCTAAAGCTGTCAATTATATGCATAGTCGAGCATCTTTTCATGACAAAATATCTTGTTTAAAACGGGAACGTTTTTCATCCAAAAATTAAAATAGCGCCCCCTATATCGATCACACAGGACACCAGAAAAGACAGGATAATTTCACCATATAGGACAGACTGACCCTAGCACCCTGGCACAGACTATTGCAGCACAATACCCCCAGACGGGGCCAACCAGGCAGGATATAACCCCACCCACTTTGCCAAAGTACAGCCCCCACACCACTAGAGGGATATAAACAGACTACCAACTTACTACCCTGAGACAAGGCTGAGTATAGCCCATGAAGATCTCCTCCAACACACGACTCTGAGGGGGTGCAAAACTGGACAGGAAGATCATGTCAGTGACTCATCCCACTCAAGTCGGGTATAGAGAAAAAAGGCTTTATTGTGGCGACATCGAAGAGCTCTAGTAAGCCAGTGACTCAGCCCCTGTAATAGGGTCAGAGGCAGAAAATCCCAGTGGAGAGAGGGGAGCCGTCCAGGCAGTATCACGGCTCAGACTAAGACCCAGATGCAGACACAGGAGGCAAAGTCTCAGAGTTTAATATAGTTCAAGGGGCAGGCAAAAGGTAAGTCAAGGCAGGCAAAGGGTTGTAATCCAAATTAGAGTCAGGCAGGTACAGAACGGCGGGCAGGATCAAGGTCATGTCTTTGTCGTCTCGCTCCGTTGAAAACATCCGATCAGTCTCTGGAGTCAGTCGACAGAAAGTCTCTGGTTGTGTAAGTCTGTGGTTGTCCACCAGAGGTCACCATGTACTTTGTAGTTGTTGTAGGTTGGTCTCGGAGTGTCTGTTAGAACCTATCTTCCAGAGGTGTACCACGCGGTGTTCAGTGGGCCTCATTCTTCTTGTTTAGAATAGATACCCTAGACATACCTATAGTGGAGGAAATTGTTCTTCGTCTCTCGTCTCCGGTCAAGTTTCCTAGACTAACAGTGCATGAATAGCTGCAGACTGAATGTTCCTGTGTTCTTGTTCTTGTCCTTCTTCTAGAGAGAGATTCAGAGGGTCTCCACGTTTTCTGGTCTGGTAGAGATTTTCTTCTTCTCTGTTGAAAGTTTCAGAGTTTCTAACCATTTCGTACCTTTCAGCTCATGCTGTCGGTCAAACTGGTCTAATGTAGAGTCCAACCATTTTACCGTCCGTATACTGGTTTGTAGAGATTCCAACCATTTCAACGTGTGGATGGTCCTCACGTTCTCTTGTCTAAATTTCGTTAGTGGCCCTTTTATACCCCCGCCTTGGAGGGTGGTTCCATCACGTTGCCACAAGGTCTGTGCTCACGTGGGCGTGGTTACTGACTGGGTAAAACTTTACATGAAAAACAATTCTCTCATGTAGAGGCTAAAATCACATTTCATCTTCTCACAAATAGTTTCAAATTTAATCATATAAGTTCCACAACATTTAGATGTAAATCTGATAACTGGGACTTATACATTTGTATAGTTACTGTTATTTGGTTATACCATCCTTAATGATATCACAAAACAACAACTGATCTGACATAATTGTTCAATTCCCACATTCCTTGTGTTGGGAATATTGTCTCAATGTCGAACGTTTTGATGTTACATTACTGCAAAGTCTCACTCTGTGGTAGAAAGGGATTTTTAACTTCCATTTCCGCAGAGTGGGAGAGAGAATTCCTGCAAGGTACTTACAACCCGGTTGTTAAGTCATAAAACATAGACAGGTGAAACTGTTCAGTGTGTGACAGGCGAAGACAGCAAGGGCGGACGTCACTCCAGTGCCTTGCCATTCACCTTCACACCCCTGGGCCAGACTACACTCAATTATAGGACCTACTGAAGACTTAAAGGTTGAGACTTAAAGGTTGAGATCAAATTTGCGTCTCTCACATGGATAGTCAGACCATTCCATAAAAATGTAGCTCTATAGGAGAAAGCTCTTCCTCCAGCTGTTTGCTTAGAAATTCTAGGGACAATAAGGAGGCCTGCATCTTGTGACCGTACGGTATGTGTAGGTATGTATGGCAGGACCAAATCTGAGAGCTAGGTAGGAGCAAGTCCATATAATGCTTTGTAGGTCATCACAGTAGTCTAATCTAGAAGTGACAAAAGCATGGATTAGCTTTTCTGCATAATTTTTGGACAAAACGTTTCTGATATTTGTAATGTTACGAAGATGGAAAAAAGCTTCCTTGAAATATTATTGATATGTTTGTAAAAAGAGAGATCAGGGTCCAGAGTAACACGAGGTCCTTCACAGTTTTATATGAGATGACTGTACAACCATCAAGATTAATTGTCAGATCTCTTTGTTTCTTGGTACCTAGAACTAGCATCGCTGTTTTGTCCGAGTTTAAAAGTAAAACATTTTCCGCCATCCACTTCCTTATGTCTGAAACAAAGGCTTCCAGGTTAGGCAATTTTGGGGCTTCTCCATATTTCATTGAAATGTACAGCTGTGTGTCGCAGTGAAAGTTAACATTGTATTTCAGAATGACATCACCAAGAGGTAGAATATATAGTGAAAACAAAAAAGGTTTGTTTGGCAATTTAATTCCCTTAAATTGAATGAGACAGCGATGTCCAATCAGTCGAAATTGGCTGGATATCATAAGCGTAACACATTGTAAACAGACGTCAGCTTATGATATCCAGCCAATTTCGACTGATTGGACATCGCTGTCTCATTCAATTTAAGGGAATTAAATTGCCAAACAAACCTTTTCAGGTTGATCATTTGGATAAGGTCCGAATTGATTTGTTTCAACCAATGAGACATTTTTTACTTTTACACATTAACCTAGATACAGCGACGCTTTCAGGTTAATTAAAGTTTAATTCCCAGATAGCCTATACAGGGATGATTAATTATTAACATTGATTCATCAATTAAATTGGAGTCAACTTCAATATTACTGAATCAGTATTGAAGGTTCATTAACGTCTATAAATAGATTAAAATAATTTTGCAGCTTCCAATGTCTCAAAACCCAAACTTTGAAAAAAAGGAGAACATTTTTCCAACTTGATAACATGCATGCAGTTTTGATGAACGTTACTCAAAGCAACAATGTTCTAATCCAAATGTTACAGACCAAAGACGATCTTTGGGATAGGGGGCGGTATTTTGACGTCCGGATGAAAAGCGTTCCCAAAGTAAACTGATACTCAGGCCCAGAAGCTAGGATATGCATATAATTGGTAGGTTTGGATAGAAAACAATCTAAAGATTCTAAAACTGTTAAAATTATGTCTGTGAGTATAACAGAACTGAAATGGCAGGTGAAACCCCGAGGATAAACCATCCCCCCCAAAATTATTTTCATCCTACCACTGATTTCAATGGCTGGCACTTTTATAATTGGGCGAAATCGTGCCCGATTGCAGTTCCTAGGGCTTCCACTAGATGTCAACAGTCTTTAGAAAGAGTTTTAGGCTGTTTTTTTGGAAAGATTTGCCAGAAATTGTAGTTTTTCTAGGTGGCTCCCATTTTGGCTGTAGTGTTTCCAAGCGTGTGGATGAGAACCCGTTCTTTGGTATTTTTCTCCGGTAAAGACAATAACGATTCTCCGTCTTAAATTGGATCATTTATTTGTGTGTTAGGGTACCTAAAGGTTTGATTATAAACGTTGATTGACTTATTTGGATAAGTTTATTGGTAACGTTTGGGATTCATTTTGTATGCATTTTGATGGAGGGAAACTGTGTGGATTATTGACTGAAGCGCGCCAGCTAAACTGAGTTATGGATATAAAGAAGGACTTGATCGAACAAAATGACCATTTGTAATGTAACTGCGACCTTTTGGAGTGCCAACAGAAGAAGGTCTTCAAAGGTAAGGCATATATTATATCGCTATTTCTGACTTCCGTGTCGCAACTCCCTGGTTGAAAATGATCTGTTATGCATTTGTGGGCAGGGCGCTGTCCTCAGATAATCGCATGGTTTGCTTTCGCAATTTAATTTGAATTTGGCGCTCTGAAATTTCACCGGAAGTTGTCGAAATGGGAGCAAAACGCTAGCGTCCCACTGATACGCAAGAAGTTAATGAACCCAATGACCAAGTTGGATGACAAATCAGCAGAACTCATTGAAGTCGCAGAACAAATGAATGATGAGAGAACTCAGGTGATGAAGATGGAAATATTGATTTCTAAGCAAGTAGAGGAAATCTTATCACTGAATCTCTCACTCCGTACTCAAGACCCCTACCTGCAAACCATGACTGATAAGTATGAGGACGAATGGAGCAAGTGCAACACTCACGTGTCTGAAATAAGTATTCTAAGTGCCCAAGTGGACTGTGCTATACAGCAGAATACCACCCTTAAGTTCCATCTGGAGGAATTCCAGAACAGTCACGTGCTACAGCGTGACTACCTAATCTAGATTGAGGAACAGACACGGTCTCAATTGTGAAAGCTGAGCTGACTACACTAACTGTACTAGTGGCAGACTCCACTAAACTGACAGGCTGGCTAACTGCCTGCTGCCTTGCCTGCATTCTCTGTCATCGTGGAGCTTGAGTTAAGAGCCCTGTCAATGTTGAGGCACACACACACCTAGCATAGAGCATCCGTTAAACACACAATACTCACCAAACACAGAACACAGAACAACTCCTAAGATCTTCAACAATACACTGCTTTGTGCTTGCCTTGCATACATCACGTGTCTGTGTGAATATATGACTCTGTACGCTTGCATGGGCCTGCCCTGCAACCCTCCAGAAGTGCTCATGTGTCACTGTAATTTAACCCTGTTAGAGTTAGAGCTATAGGTTGAGCCATCCTGAAACAAATACAGGGATAGCAGTGTCAATTGGTTGAGGAAGGGCACAGTTAGAGGTTAAAAAGACCATACTTAAACACTCCAGCAACAATCCCTGAGGTGATGAAGCCCAGCTGTCTGCCTGTTTAAATGGAGATTGAAGAGAGAAAGAAGGAAGGAGGAGGAGAGGATACTTTTTTTCCACAAAACCATAAATGAGGAAGCTATGTGGCGTGTAGAGACATGAGGAGCAGTGAAGCCACGTGAAACAAACTATTTATGAATGGAACAGTTAGATGTATCATGCAGATGAGGTTGTTCACTTTATTTCCATCAAAACATGTCTCTTTCACTTAGCTTCATGATACATGAAGTATGTATGGTGTGTTGTATTGCTACATTATTATAAATGACATTAAGGAGCTTTTATAATCTAGTACAGTTATTCCCAAACTGGGGTATGCACAATGCTATTGGTGGTACGCCAAATAATTGTGATTCACATTTAATTTTTTAATTATATATATTTTTTAATTCTTCACATTTTCAAATAGTACATATATATTTTCCAACGGGGCAACACATTTGGGTGAGTTTTTTCTCTCGCCCTGAGTAGCCTCGTTTCACTGCCGAAAAATGTAATTAAACCATCGAGCGAAACAGCAACACAATGTCAAATTCAGGTAGCCTAGTCAAATAATTAACATCCAATCACATTAACCTTCACTCTTGCGCGGAGATTTAGAAACGAAACATGACAATTTGAAAAATAAGCCATGGGAGTTTTTTGAGCGAGAATAAAGATGACTTTCGAATAGTAAGACGTGTAAAAGCAACAGATACCATTAATTAAAAGTGGATAGAAGAGTCTTATATGGTGAGCTACCGAGTAACTTAGACAGGCAAGCCCCATACTATTGTGGAATACTTAATTCTTCCTGCTGCCGTGGATATGGCAGTGCTGGGGGAAAAGGCCCAAAAAACTATACAGACAATTCCTTCATCAAACAACACTGTTTCACAAGGCATCAGTGATAAGGCAGGAGATGTTTTGAAACAATTACTGCTTCGCATACAAGCCAGTGAATTATATGCGTTACAGCTGGATGAGTCAACAGACGTGGTGGGCCTGGCACAGCTCCTGGTATATGTCCGTTACATTTATGGGGGGGGTCAATTAAGGAAGACATCCTCTTCTGGAAACCAGGACAATATGATAAGATATTTTTAAAGTACTGGACAGCTTTGTGATATCAAATGGACTTTGGTGGTCAAGATGTGTTGGTATCTGTACTGATGGCGCAAAAGCCACGACAGGGAGACATAGTGGAGTGGTAACGCTCATGCAAGCAGTTCTTCCGACGTCACTTGGGTACACTGCAGCATCCACTGAGAGGCTCTTGCTGCCAAGGGAATGCTTGACAGCTTGAAAGACGTTTTGGACACAACAATGAAAATGGTTAACTTTGTTAAAGCAAGGCCCCTGAACTCTTGTGTATTTTCTGCATTATGCAATGATATGGGCAGCGACCATGTAACGCTTTTACAACATACAGACGTGCGCTGGTTATCGAGGGGCAAAGTATTGACACGTTTTTTTTAATTGAGAGACGAGCTTAAAGTTTTCTTTACTGACCATAATTTTCACTTGTCTGACTGTTTTGCATGATGACACGTTTCTTACACGACTGGCCTATCTCGGTGATGTTTATTCTCGCCTGAATGATCTAAATCTAGGATTACAGGGATTCTCCGCAACTATATTCAATGTGGAGGACATAATTGAAGGTTATGATTAAGAAGTTGGAGCTCTTTTCTGTCTGCATCAACAAGAACAACACACAGCTCTTTCCATAATTATATGATTTTTGTGTGCAAATGAACTCAAGCTAAAGGACAATGTCAAATGTGATATAGCGAAGCACCTGAGTGAGTTGGGTGCGCAATTACGCAGGTTCTTTCCCGAAATGGATGTCACAAATAACAGGAATCGTTATCCCTTCCATGCCCTGCCTCCAGTCCACTTACCGATATCTGAACAAGAGAGCCTCATCGAATTTGCAACAAGTGGTTCTGTGAAAATTGAATTTAAATCAGAAGCCACTGCCAGATTTCTGGATAGGTCTGCGCTCATAGTTTCTTACCTTGGCAAATCGCGCCATTAAGACACTGATGCCCATTGCAACCACGTACATATGTGAGAGTGGATTCTCGGCCCTCACTAGCATGAAAACTAAATACAGACATAGACTGTGGAAAATGATTTAAGACTGAGACTCTCTCCAATACAACCCAAGATTGCAGAGTCATGTGCATCCTTTCAAGCACACCCTTCTCATTAAACTGTGGTGAGTTATTAACCATTTGTGATTAACAATTAAGGTTTTATATGTAAGATTATTATTATATTATTATTTGCATCCTGGTCCTATAAGAGCTCTTTGTCACTTGCCACGAGCCGGGTTGTGAAAACAACTCACACTCATTCTTATGTTTAATAAACGTATCATATAGTGTGTGTGTGGCAGGCTTATGACGATGGCAAAAAACAACATTTGAGGGTGCGCTGACCCTGGTGCTAGAGGGTGTACACAGCTGGAGGTTGAATGTTTGAAGGGATAAGGGACTATAAAATGTTTGGGAACCACTGCTCTAGTAGAACCAGTCACACACATTTTCTCACAGATCACAAGTATTGCCCTTTCAGGAAATGAAACAAACTTGAAAGTAAAATAAAATAGTTAAATGAAATAAAACAAACTACTCCTTATGCTGCACTTTTCATTTGATTTGCCACAGCCCCAGAGAAACATTACACAGCCAGAGCAGAAAGACAAATAAAGTGCATTCGGAAATATTCAGACCCCTTCACTTTTTCCACATTTTGTTACGTTACAGACTTATTCTAAAATAGATACAATTAATGTTTTCCCTCATCAATCTACACACAATACCCCATAATGACTAAGCGAAAACAGACCCTTTGCTATGAGACTCAAAATTGAGCTCAAGTGCATCCTGTTTCCATTGATCATCCTTGAGATGTTTCTACAGCATGATTAGTCCACCCGTGGTAAATTCAATTGATTGGGCATGATTTGGAAAGGCACACACCTGCCTACATGAGGTCCACAGTTGACAGTGCATGTCAGAGCAAAACCCAAGCCATGAGGTTGAAGGAATTGTCCGTAGAGCTCCGAGACAGGAATGTGTCAAGGCACAGATCTGGGGAAGGGTACCAAAAATGTCTGCAGCATTGAAGGTCCTAAGAACATTGTGGCCTCAATTCTTAAATGGAATACGTTTGGAAACAGCAAGACTCTTCCAAACTGAGCAATTGGGGGTGAAGGGCCTTAGTAAGGTAGGTGAGCAAGAACCGCATGGTCACCCTGACAGAGCTACAGAGTTCCTCTGTGGAGATGGGAGAACCATCTCTGCAGAACTCCACCAATCGGGCATTTATGGTAAAATACACATGGCAGCCCGCTTGGAGTTTGCAAAGGACTTTCAGACCATGAAAAACAAGATTCTCTGGCACCGCTCATCACCTGGCCAATACCATCCCTACAGTGAAGCATGGTGGTGGCAGCATCATGCTGTGGGGATGTTTTTCAGCGGCAGTGACTGGGAGACTAGTCGGGATCAAGGGAAAGATGAACGGAGCAGTAAAGAGAGATCCTTGATGAAAACTTGCTCTAGAGCGCTCAGGACCTCAGAATGGGGTGAAGGTTCACCTTCCAACAGGACAACGACCCTAAGCACACAGCCAAGAAAACACAGGAGTGGCTTCAGGACAAGTCTCTGAATGTCCTTGAGTGGTCCAGCCAGAGCCTGGACTTGAACCCGATCGAACATCTCTGGAGAGACATGAAAATAGCTGTGCAGCAACTCTCCCCATCCAACCTGACAGAGCTTGAGAGGATCTGCAGAGAAGAATGGGAGAAACTACCCAAATACAGGTGTGCCAAACTTGTAGCGTCATACCAAAGAAGACTTGAGGTTGTAATCATTGCCAAAGGGCTTCAACAAAGTACTGAGTAAAGGGTCTAAATGTCATATGTCCGTTTGTTTTTTTTGTAATACATTTGCAAAACATATTTTTTTAAATGTTTTTGCTTTGTCGTTATGGGGTATTGTGTGTAGATTGATGAGGATAATTTTGGTTTTTGAATACATTTTTTGAATAAAGCTGTAATTTAACAAAATGTGGAAAAAGTCAAAGGGTTCTGTATACTCTCCGAATTTTGTAGGGAATTATTCACTATAGTTATGTAACTACAAATTAAATAGCCTTTAGCTAAGTAACATGAAAATAAAGTTGAATAAAATAAAATGAAGGACTTCTTATGCTGCACCTTTCATTCCCCACAGAAACATTACAGAGCCAGAGCAGAGAGCCAAAGAGGTGCATTTTCTAGGAAAGTATTAGTTTTAGTCATGTAACTATAAAAACATTAATGGGACTCTGTTTATATAGAGAGCCTGTACTGCTATTGACATACCAAGGCGAGACTAGATCATTTTCAATGTAAAAACACACATGTGATATACACTGT
This sequence comes from Oncorhynchus nerka, assembly GCF_034236695.1. NCBI lineage: Eukaryota > Metazoa > Chordata > Actinopteri > Salmoniformes > Salmonidae > Oncorhynchus > Oncorhynchus nerka. The sequence continues at coordinate 50,099,760 of NC_088409.1, read as the reverse complement.
ATGCCCTCTTCCAAGGAGAGGAAGAGAGACGCAGCTTCAAAGGTTTTTATAGGAGTGAAATTCCATGGTATTGGGCTAACATTTGGCGAACAGTGGTGAGAGAGTGCAGGCCTAGACGAGATGTCAGAATACTGAAAATAATGGAAGACTTGAGAAAGTATTTGATGATTATGTCCACTATTGACCTGTCCTGCCCAACCTCTTCTCTTTTTACTATACTTATCTTGGATCGTGATTAATCACTGTACAGATAATAAGGCCTATCTGTCATGTAATTTCCATTTCCAGCCATACAGATTGAGAGTGCAGTATAACTGCAGTATGCTGCAAATACTGCATCCAAAAAAACACCATATTTTTTACTGCAATAATTTTGCAGTGTAACTGCAGTTATTCTACAATTACTGCGTCCAAAATATCACAGTTGACTGCAGTTACTGCACTTTTACTGCTGTTTCAAAACTGAAATTTTTTTCAGTGGAAATCAATCGTATCGAAGTATTCTTATTTCCTTGAGGTCTTCCCGCTCCCTCTCTGAAGCATAGTGAAGAGATGATTCTATGCTAATTGACAGGTCTGATCCACAGTAGGGAAGAGACACATATAACAATCTAAGGAAGAGGCCCATTAGCAACTATGTCTGCGCTCTATGGATCCAGCATTAGTCTTACTAATTACTCTCTCTCGCTCCCTACTGAGTTGTGTCACTATGGAAACAAGGGCTCCCCCATGAACCCAGGATCTCGACAGGAAGATGGAGCGTTTCCCAGGATCCCTCACTTTCCCTTGCCCCTGTGTGTGTGTGTGTATCTGTATGTGTATCTGTGTGGGGGGATATTCTATGACTCCACTTTGAGAATGTGAATCTTAGGTCCCTCAGGAGAGTGAAAGTGTTCGAACTCCAGCACAGGGATGTGGAGAGACACAGTGCATCCTTGCTGAGTGCAGAATGCTGGGGGGGATAAGTGACAGCAGGCCATATACAAACATTCTTTCTTTTGTGTGTGCAAGCACATTTTTTGAGTTCACACATTGTTGGCAGCCTTTGAAATCTTCAACGGTTACATAGTAAATTGTCACAGAGTTACTAGCATGAAGGAAAGATTCTTCTTCGTTGGTGCGTGTCTTTATTGGGAGAGCACATCAGCATGTTTTTTTTTTTACTATCATGGAAATGCTGATTGAGTGAAAAATAAATAACTAGAGGGAGAAAAGTTTCCCATACTCTAGTGCTGACGATTCTTTTAAAGGGCGGTTATGGTTTGCCATGGTAGTTTCTGGTCAAATGAAAGTTGGTTTTACAAAATCCATACAGGGCACTTCTGCCCAGAGGAAATGCTTGGCTGCTGGATCCAGCTGCTCTAAGTTTATCCACTCTTTTCTCACACGGATAAATAACATAGCTAAGCAGATGTGCTAAAATACTAGGGTCAATTTAGTGAAGAAATAATCAGTAGTTAACTTGTAATTCAACACCTCTAACTTTGTTTTAAGTAAGGTGTCAGTTGACAGAAGGTCAATGGTATGGGACAATGTAGCGATTTCAGTGCACACAGAAATTGTATTGGAATTTTATAATTTGTGTTAGGATTTTGAATTTGAACTGAAATCATTAAATTCCAAAATGTAACTTGTATCTTCTGATTTGAAACTGAATTTAAGTAATATTGCATTCAGTTTTCAAATTGAATTCAATATTCAAATTCAATATTTATAGATTTAGTTTCAATATGGTAGATATTGCCTTCATTTTCTGCCTATCAACTTTACAAACTATCATTTCAAGTTTGCATTCAGTTTCAGTTTTCAACTTCTGTTTTCTATTTCTGTTTATAAATTCAGATTCAAAACTGCTCTCAAGAACATCCTAGTACTTCACCAGCCAGGAAAAGTAGAAGAACAATGATAAATCTAACTTCCTTCCAGCCAATTGCAAAGTAAAACAGGCTACCACCTGACCTGATTAATGGCTGTTGCCTTGACTGTGTTTGCTGGCAGAAGAAGCAAGAGACAGTAGTGATAACTGAACAGTCATATTAACTAAGTCTTCTGAGAAAGGAGTTGTCTTTGACAATACCTGCTCAAGCACAGTTTTAACAGTCTGTCATACTTTGACATAATTAGATGCTAATTAGTGGAATGCAGGATAGGGCGGTAACATTAGCTAGCTAGAGTAGGTAAAAAAAACATATATATATTGCGATTACGTTGCTAACTTAGTTGATTGTCAACTGCAATGCAAACTCTTGGGTTAACTAAAAACAGAGAAACTAACACATTGGTTGATGTTAAATTGTATTTAATCAGCAACCAAAACATCTTAAAACAGGCTTCTTATAAAGGTAGCTAGCTATGCTAGCAACAGTTTACCCCATGGCTTGGTTAGACAGATCCAGACATAAAGCACACATTTTGCATCATAGGATTAGCCTACAACGGGCAGGTCAAGAAGTTGGAGGTCTGCTGGCGGTCAGGGGCAGAGGCTGGTGCTGCTTTCCCCCTGTAGATGGTTACACTTCACCCGACTGGACTTCCTGGGGTTCGGGTTCAAGTCCGGGCTCTGGCTGGGCCACTCAAGGACATTCAGAGACTTGTCCCGAAGCCACTCCTGACCTGTCTTGGCTGTGTGCTTAGGGTCATTGTCCTGTTGGAAGGTGAACCTTCGCCCCAGTCTGAGGTCCTGAGCGCTGCCACCACCACGCTTCACCATAGAGATGGTGCCAGGTTTCCTCCAGGCGTGACACTTGGTATTCAGGTCAAAGAGTTCAATCTTGGTTTCATCAGACCAGAGAATCGTGTTTCTCATCGTCTGAGATTCCATTTAGGTGCCTTTTGGCAAATTCCAAGTGGGCTGTCATTTGCCTTTTACTGAGGAGTGGCTTCCGTCTGGCCACTCTACCATAAAGGCCTGATTGGTGGAGTGCTGCAGAGATGGTTGTCCTGGAAGGTTCTCCCATCTCCACAGAGGAACTCTAGAACTTAGTCAGAGGTACCATCAAGTTCTTGGTCACCTCCCTGACCAATCCCCTTCTCCCCCAATTGCTCAGTATGCAGAGCGGTCAGATCCAGGAAGAGTCTTGGTGGTACCAAACGTCTTCCATTTAAGAATAATAGAGGCCATGGTGTTCTTGGGGACCTTTAATGATGCAGACAATTTTTGGTACCCATGCCCAGATATGTGCCTTGACACAATTCTGTGTCAACTGTGGGACCTTATTTGACAGATGTGTGACTCTCCAAATCATGTCCAATCAATTGAATTTACCACAGGTGGACTCCAATCAAGTTGTTGAAACATCTCAATGATGATCAATGGAAACAGGATGCACCTGAGCTCAATTTCGAGTCTCATAGCAAAGGGTCATTTTTTATACATTTGCTGAAAAAAACGACCTGTTCTTGCTTTGGCTTTATGGGTTATTGTGTGGAGATTGGTGAGGGAAAAAAACGTTCAAACTTAACATTGACGGTGGTGGTACAGTGGCATCGTGACACATTGTGCTTCTTCTTCTTCTGTGGGTTTTATAGCGGACTACAACCCAAAAAGGTGTATTGCCGCCACCAACTGGATGGGTTGAAACCAAAACACGATAAAAAGAAATCCATACGTAATCCACCCAAATAAAAACAGCACATTGACAAAACAAAACTCCTACTTCTTCCTTCTTTCAAATCTCCATATCTCACTTATCAGGCTCTAGGACCTGAGAGGGTGGTGCCATTTGTGATAATATTCCATGTAACTCCTTCGCAGAGAAATATTTCAGCCACAAATTAAATTTTATTGGTCACATACACGTGATTAGCAAATGTTATTGCGGGTGTAGCGGAAAACTTGTGCTTTTGTTTGTTTGTTTTGTCATGCTATTGTTTGAGGAGAGTGCACAATTTTGAACATAAAAAGTTATTAATAAACAAATTAGGCACATTTTGGCAGTCTTGATACAACATTTTTAACATAAATACAATGGTTCATTGGATCAGTCTAAAATTTTGCACGTACACTGCTGCCATCTAGTGACCAAAATGTATATTGCACCCGGGCTAGAATAATACATTATGGCCTTTCTCTTGCATTTCAAAGATGATGGTACAAAAAAATACAAAATAATGTTTGTTTTCTTCTTTGTATTATCTTTTACCAGATCTAATGTGTTATTCTCCTACATTCTTTTCAAATTTACACAAACTTCAAAGTGTTTCCTTTCAAATGGTAGCAAGAATATGCGTATCCTTGCTTCAGGGCCCGAGCTACAGGCAGTTAGATTTGAGTATGTAATTTCAAGTGAAAATGTAAAAAAAGGGGCGGATCCTTTTTAACACTATATACATATGGACGAGCGATGTCAGAGCAGAACGGACTAAGGTACAGTAGAATAGTATAGAAAACAGTATATACATATGAGATGAGCAATGCCAGAAATGTAAACATTATTAAAGTGACTAGTGTTCCATTCCTTAAAGTGGCCAGTGATTTCTAAACAGATAGAAGCTGTTTTTCAATCTCTCGGTCCCAGCTTTGATGCATCTGTACTGACCTCGCCTTCTGGATGATAGAGGGGTGAACAGGCAGTGGCTCGGGTGCTTGATATCCTTGATGATCAGGTGTCCTGGAGGGCGGGTAGTTTGCCCCCGGTAATGCATTGGGCAGACCGTACCACCTTCTGGAAGGCCTTGAGGTTGCGGGCAGTGCAGTTGCCATACCATGTGGTAATACTTTCAATTGTGCATCTGTAAAAGTTTGTAAGGGTTTTAGGTGACAAGCCACATTTCATTAGCCTCCTGAGGTTGAAGAGGCTCTGTTGCGCCTTCTTCACCACACTGTCTGTGTGGGTGGTTCATTTCAGTTTTCAGTGATGTGTATGCCAAGGAACTTGAAGCTTTTCACCTTTACTGTCGTCCCGTCGATGTAGATAGGGGGGTGCACCCTCTGCTGTTTCCTGAAGTCCACGATCATCTCCTTTGTTTTGTTGACTTTGAGTGAGAGGTTTTTTTCCAGGCACCACTCTCACAACCCTTCACCTTCTCCCTTAGGCTGTTCTGTCAACGTTGATAATCAAACCTACTACTGTTACAGACGACATAACAGTAGTAGGCTTGATTACCAAAGATAACAAACCAGCCTACAGGGAGGAGGTGAGGACTCTGTGAGTGTGGTGCCTGGAAAACAACCTCTCACTCAGAGTTGGAGGTGTGCTTGGCCACGCAGTCATGGGTGAACAGTGAGTACAGGAGGGGGCTGAGCAGGCACCCTTGTGGGGCCCCAGTGTTGAGGATCAGCAGAGTGGAGGTGATGTTTCCTACTGGGGGTGGCCCGTCAGGATGTCCAGGATCCAGTTGCACAAGGTGGGGTTTAGACCCAGGGCCTCGAGCTTAATGATGGGCTTGGAGGGTAATATGGTATTGAATGCTGAGCTACAGTGCTTTGCAAAACTATGCATCCCCCTTTGCATTTTTTCTATTTTGTTGCATTACAACCAGTAATTTAACCTCTTCAGTCGACCCTCTACTTTTTTGAACATTCTGTTAAAAATCGCGCAACATTTCAGCGCCCTGCTACTCATGCCAGGAATATAGTATATGCATTTGCTTAGTCTGTGTGGATAGAAAACACTCAGACGTTTAAAAAACTGGTTAAATCACTGCTGTGGCTTTACCAGAACGGCATTTACATCGAAAAGCACAGGAAAAACTGATCACTGAAAATGGGAAAATATATCCATGCGCTACTTGATCCCATTGATAAAGGTGAACCACAGTTAATTGACTGAGGTTGCAGTACCTACAGCTTCCACACGGTGTCTAGAGTCTTGTCATTTCCCTTCGAGTTTTTTCTTGGTCAAACACATGCAGGACACCGTATCTAATCCGGTCTAGGACCGGATATTTTCGTTGAGTTTCTAGCCGGACATTTTTCCAGACGGACAGCTAATGATCTTTACATCGCCTCCTGATGAATTTTATCGCTTATTAACGTTTACTAATACCTAAAGTTGCATTACAAACGTATTTCGAAGTGTTTTGTGAAAGTTTATCGTCGACTTTTTGAATTTAAAAAAATGACGTTACGTTTTGAAACAATGTTTTTTTCGTTTATCACACAGTCTACATATAACGATATCTAGGCTTTATATGGACCGATTTAATCGAAATAAAGACCCAAATAGTGTTTATGGGACATATAGGAGTGCCAACAAAGAAGATGGTGAAAGGTAATGAATGTTTTCTATTTTATTGTGCGGTTTGTGTAACGCCGAAATGCTAATTATTTTGTTTACGTCCCCTGTGGGTCTTTTGGGGTGTTGCATGCTATCAGATAATAGCTTCTCATGCTTTCGCCGAAAAGCATTTTAAAAATCTGACTTGTTGCCTGGATTCACAACGAGTGTAGCTTTAATTCGATACCCTGCATGTGTATTTTAATGAACTTTTGAGTTTTAACTAATACTATTAGCATTTAGCGTAGCGCATTTGCATTTCCAGAGCTCTTGTTGGGACGCAACCGTCCCGAGTAGAAGCAACAGGTTAAATGTATTTTTATTTGGATTTCATGTAATGGACATACACAAAATAGTCCAAATTGGTGAAGTGAAATGAAAAAAAAACGACTTGTTTCAACAAAAAACAGAAACGGAAAAGTGGTGTGTGCATAGGTATTCACCCCCATTGCTAGGAAGCCCCTAAATAAGATCAGGTGCAACAAATTACCTCCAGAAGTCACATAATTAGTTAAATAAAGTCCACATGTGTGCAATCTAAGTGTCACATGAGCTGTCACATGATCTCAGTATATATACACCTGTTTTGAAAGGCCCAACCACTGAGCAAGGAGCACCACCAAGCAAGCGGCACCATGAAGACAAAGGAGCTCTCCAAACAGGTCAGGGACAAAGTTGTGGAGAAGTACAGATCAGGGTTGGGCTATAAAAAAATATCTGGAACTTTGAACATCCAACGGAGCACCATTGAATCCATAAACATTTAAAGAATATGGCACCACAACAAACCTGCCAAGAGAGGCCCGTCCACCAAATCTCACAGACCATGCAAGGAGGGCATTAAAACTTGTTAGAGAAGTGCTCCCGCTGTGGGGATCAAATCAGCGGAAATTTCAAGTGCGCCACGTATAGTTTTTGATAAAACTCAAACTTTCATTAATACACACATACAACGTACTGAATTAAAGCTACACTCGTTGTGAATCTATCAACCAAGTCAGATTTGTAAAATGCTTTTCGGGGAAAGCATGAGAAGCTATTATCTGATACCATGCACCCTCAAAATACTGCAACGTCACCTAAAACGACAGATTTTGCGTTATCCGTCGCTACCCAAAACGCTGAAATAAAATATAAAACATTCATTACCGTTGACGAGCTTCTTTCTTGGCACTCCTATATATCCCATAAACATCCCAGTTGGGTCTTTTTCCCGATTAAATCCGTCATTGTATAGCCAAAATGTCATTTTCTGAAGACCGGTCTGATCCAGGAATATTCTGTTTTCCAAGACGCAACGTCACTTTTTAAAATGACAAAAGGTGCCTATATACTTTTACAAAACACTTCAAATTACTTTTCTAACCCAACTTTAGGTATTAATAAACGTTAATTAGCTATACAATTCATCACGGGGCGATTTGTATTCGATAGCAGCTAGTCTGGAAATCAACGGCCATCTTTCCCATTTTAATAACTTCCTGTTGACAAACTGAAACAGGAAAGGGTAAAACGTAATAGAACCAAGGATTAAGTCTGCTCAAAATGCCAGCACTGGCGACATCGTGTGGAAGCTGTAGGCGTTTACATTACGGCCTGATGTATTTCCGTTCGTCTTTAACAATACATTGACTGGCGGAGTAATATATTTTTTGTGTTTTTGGAGAACAGTTTTTCGAGGGATTTTTACTGCTAAACACGTTGTGTTATAGCCACAGACACGATTTAACCAGTTTTGGAAACGTCTGAGTGTTTTCTATCCACAGATACTAATCATATGCATATACTATATTCCTGGCATGAATAGCAGGGCGCTGAAATGTTGCGCGATTTTTAACAAAAAGCTGCGAAAATTCGCAACATCCTTATGAGGTCAGAGAGGCAACAAAGAGACCAAAGATAACCCTGAAGGAGCTGTGAAGCTCCACAGCGGAGATTGGAGTATCTGTCCATGGGACCACTTTAAGCCGTACACTCCACAGAGCTGGGCTTTATGGAAGAGTGGCCAGAAAAAAATGCCATTGCTTAAAGAAAAAAGTAAGCAAACACATTTGGTGTTCGGTTAGAGCATTGGACTAGTAACAGGAAGGTTGCAAGATCGAATCCCCCGATCTGACAAGGTAAAAATCTGTCGTTCTGCCCCTGAACAAGGCAGTTAACCCACTGTTCCTAGGCCGTCATTGAAAATAAGAATTTGTTCTTAACTGACCTGCCTAGTTAAATAAAGGTAAAGAGGCATGTGGGAGACTCCCCAAACATATGGAAGAAGGTGCTCGGGTCAGATGAGACTAAAATGGAGCTTTTTGGCAATCAAGGAAAGCGCTATGTCTGGCGCAAACCCAACACCAATCATCACCCCTAGAACACCATCCCCACAGTGAAGCATGGTGATGGCAGCATCATGCTGTGGGGATGTTTTTCATTGACAGGGACTGGGAAACTAGTCAGAATTAAAGGAATGATGGATGGCGCTAAATACAGGGACATTCTTGAGGGAAAACTGTTTCATTCAGTCTTTCAGAGATTTTTCCAGAAATCTCTTGGGAGATAATATGGCCGGCATTTAATTGTGAGGTATTCTAGGTCGGGTGAACAAAATTACTTGAGTTCCTGTATGTTCCTAGAATTACACCATAAGTCATTAATCATGAAACAGACCCCTCCGCCCTTCTGCTTCCCGAAGAGATTTTTACTCCTGTCTACGAGATGTACTGAGAATCCTGCTTGGTTTACCGACTTCGACAGAGTATCCTGAGAGAGCCAATTTTCCGCGAAACAAAGTATGTTACAGGCCCCGATGTCTCTCTGGAAAGAAATCCTTGCTCTAAGCTCGTCAACTTTGTTATCAAAAGACTGAACATTTGCAAGTAATATACTCGGAAGCCGTGGGTGGTGTGCGTGCCTCCTAAGTTGAACCATCAGGCTGCCTCGAGTGCCTCTCCTCCTCCGTCGATGTTTTGGGTCGGCCTCTGGAATAAGTTCAATTGCTCCGGGGAAGTTGTATTCCTGGTCATAATGCTGGTAGTTCTGGTGAGTTACCGCCGCTCTAATATCCAATAATTCTTCCCAGCTGTATGTAATGACCAAAACATTTCCTGAGCTAATAATGTGAAAAATAGTACATAAAAAAACGAAATACTGCAAAGTTTCCTAAGAGCTAGTCGCGATGCTGCCATCTCTAACTCTGTAGTTACTATACCCTAACTGCATTTGAGTAGGTAGTGGCTCCATATCAAAAAACAAAAGAAGAGACAGACTTTTTCTTAATTCACCACACGGTTCATCCAACGTGCCTCAATCAAACCAGGAACATTTTTAATCTCTTCAACATCGACTTCCCACGAGACGCCAGATATAACCCCTATGAGGGGTGCCCTGTTCCAAAGAGACATACACAACACTTCAAACTTATCAAATCGGGTGAGACGCAACACGTTTTCTGATCCGCAGAAGCACAAAAAATCAAAACAAGCCCGCCTCTCTAGATTCTCACAGCTGTCACTCTACCCAGCACTCTCTCCATCAGATATCTCAAATGGATACCTCAAGATTGGTAATTCGATCAGCTGCTCCTCATTAACAAACCGTACTCCTACAAGATACGAAGTGACATTCTCATCACTGTACACTACTTTGCTCCGTTTTCCATTCTTTTGGACAATATTCTAATTCTCTTTGTTTCTACCGCCATTAGATTCAGAATCCACGTCATCATCTGCTACTGCCATATTTTTTTCAACACTGTTTTTCTTCTCAACTAATTTGCATCCCAACTCATTTCAGTCCCGGAACTATTTCCCTGTTTGACTGCTCGGTTTTATCCTCATAACAAAACAGTGGCTCATGCGCTTTTAACCACTCTGCCCGTCAATGGCCATATTGTGCTTGATCAGGTGTAATATCAAATACGACTGATTTCTTAGAAGAGTAAGTTAATACGACTGCTCAGTTATCACTGCTGTCTCTTGCTTCTTCTGCAAACAAAGACAGTCGAGGCAACAGCCCTTAATGCGATCAGGTGGTAGCCTGTTTAACTTTGCAATTGGCTGTAAGGGAGTTAGATTTATCATTGCTCTCCTACTTTTACTGTCTGGCAAAGTACCAGGATGTATTCAGAGCAGTTTTGTAAATTAATTTAGAAAATTAATTTGAAAACTGAATCTGAATGCAAATTTTAAATGATTGTTCGCAAACTTGATAGACAGAAAATTAATGCAATATATACCATTTTATGAATTTGAAATGCAATTAATTCTGTTTCAAAACATGAAATACAAGTTCAATTTAGGAATTTAATCATTCAATTTGTGCATTAACAATTCAAAAATGTTTAATTAAAATGTAATATCCTGACACAAATTCTAAATGATAAAATTCAAAATCCTAACACAAAGTCAAATTTATACAATTATATTGGCACTGAAATTGCTCCATATGAGACTGCTGGTTCAGAGGTCAATGGTTGGGGTGGTGATTACTGAAGGGTCAAGATTGAAAGAGGTAACTGACCCTGTGTCAAAGTGATGTAATAGATACAAAAAATAGTTATCTCACTGGGAACCGACGTCAATTCATCATTTTTTCCACGTTGATTCAACGTAATTTCATTGAAATGACATGGAAACAACGTTGATTCAATCAGTGTGTGCCTAGTGTGATCTTTCAAGACACAGAGCTGTTTGGAAGATAACTTCAGAGAGATGACCTCTATTTTTTTTTTACTGAATTCGATAGATGAACCCAACAAGCACGATATTTTTTTTACCCTGAGGAATACTAATTAATTACTCATGCGTCATGTTTGCAACTAGGCACTAAAGTAATACTGCAAAAACTGTGACAAAGCAAATCACTTTTTGTCCTGAATACAAAGCAGCCTAGTTGTTAAGAGCACTGGACCAGTTACCGAAAGGTCACTGGTTAGAATCCCCAAGATGACTAGGTGAAAAAAATCTGATGTGCCCTCGAGCAAGACACTTTACCCAAATTGCTCCTGTACGAGTGTCTGCTAAACGACTAAAATGTAAATGAATAAGTACCACTCTCCATGTTTTCAAGCATAGTGGTGGCTGTACCATGTTATGGGTATGCTTGTAATCGTTAAGGACTGGGGAGCTTTTCAGGATAAAAAATCAACGGAATGGTGGTTAGAACAAGCAAAATCCAAGAGAAGGCTGGTTGTCTGCTTTCCACCAGACACTGGGAGATGAATTTATCTTTCACCAGGACAATAACATAAAGCACCTGGTCAAATCTACACTGAAGTTGCTTACCAGGAGGATAGTGAATATTCATGAGCGGTCGAGTTACAGTTTTGACTTATGACAAGACATGTAAAATGGTTGTCTAGAAATTATGTTGCACAAGATTGCACAATCTCAGTGTGCAAAGCTCTTAGAGACTTACCCAGAAAGACTCCCAGCTGTAATCACTGCCAAAGGTGATTCTAATGTATTGACTCAGGATTGTGAATACTTATGTAAATGAGATATTTCTGTATTTCATTTTCAATTCATTTGCACAATTTTCTTAAAACATGTTTTCACATTATGGAGTATTGTATGTAGATGGGTGAGGTGAAAAATCTATTTAATACATTTTTAATTCAGGCTGTAAGACAACAGAATGTGGAATAAGTCAAGGGGTATGAATACTTTCTGAAGGCACTGTACATACCAGCAAACATATCCATATCTATCATACATATCAGCATGCAAATTAGCATATATGCAGTGAGGTCCAAAAGTATTTGGCCAATGACACATCCCATGCTGTCTTGGCTCTGCACTCCAACACCTCAGACCCAAAATGATACAATGACCATGAGGTTAAAGTGCAGACTGCCAGTGTGTGTGTGCAAGCTTGCATGTGTGCGTGCATACAGTGCCTTGCGAAAGTATTCGGCCCCCTTAATATAATATTGAATAATATTAATATAATATTAATATTAATATATTAATATAATATTGAAATGGAAGGAGTATCAGACCACTGCAAATCTACCAAGACCTGGCCGTCCCTCTAAACTTTCAGCTCATACAAGGAGAAGACTGATCAGAGATGCAGCCAAGAGGCCCATGATCACTCTGGATGAACTGCAGAGATCTACAGCTGAGGTGGGAGACTCTGTCCATAGGACAACAATCAGTCGTATATTGCACAAATCTGGCCTTTATGGAAGAGTGGCAAGAAGAAAGCCATTTCTTAAAGATATCCATAAAAAGTGTCATTTAAAGTTTGCCACATGCCACCTGGGAGACACACCAAACATGTGGAAGAAGGTGCTCTGGTCAGATGAAACCAAAATTGAACTTTTTGGCAACAATGCAAAACGTTATGTTTGGCGTAAAAGCAACACAGCTCATCACCCTGAACACACCATCCCCACTGTCAAACATGGTGGTGGCAGCATCATGGTTTGGGCCTGCTTTTCTTCAGCAGGGACAGGGAAGATGGTTAAAATTGATGGGAAGATGGATGGAGCTAAATACAGGACCATTCTGGAAGAAAACCTGATGGAGTCTGCAAAAGACCTGAGACTGGGACGGAGATTTGTCTTCCAACAAGACAATGATCCAAAACATAAAGCAAAATCTACAATGGAATGGTTCAAAAATAAACATATCCAGGTGTTAGAATGGCCAAGTCAAAGTCCAGACCTGAATCCAATCGAGAATCTGTGGAAAGAACTGAAAACTGCTGTTCACAAATGCTCTCCATCCAACCTCACTGAGCTCGAGCTGTTTTGCAAGGAGGAATGGGAAAAAATTTCAGTCTCTCGATGTGCAAAACTGATAGAGACATACCCCAAGCGATTTACAGCTGTAATCTCAGCAAAAGGTGGCACTACAAAGTATTAACTTAAGGGGGCTGAATAATTTTGCACACCCAATTTTTCAGTTTTTGATTTGTTAAAAAAGTTTGAAATATCCAATAAATGTCGTTCCACTTCATGATTGTGTCCCACTTGTTGTTGATTCTTCACAAAAAATACAGTTTTATATCTTTATGTTTGAAGCCTGAAATGTGGCAAAAGGTCGCAAAGTTCAAGGGGGCCGAATACTTTCGCAAGGCACTGTATGTGTCTGCGTGTGTTTGCATAACACCTAGCTGATATTTACAGTTGAAGTCAGAAGTTTACATACACTTAGGTTGAAGTCTTTAAAACTCGTTTTCCAACCACTCCACACATTTCTTGTTAACAAACTATAGTTTTGGCAAGTCGGTTGGGACATCTACATTGTGCATGACACAAGTAATTTTTCCAACAATGGTTTACAGACAGATTATTTCATTTACAACTCACTGTATCACAATTCCAGTGGGTCAGAAGTTTACATACACTAAGTTGACTGTGCCTTTAAACAGCTTGGAAAATTCCCGAAAATGATGTCATGGCTTTAGAAGCTTCTGATAGGCTAATTGGCATCATTTGAGTCAATTGGAGGTGTACCTGTGAATGTATTTCAAGGACTAACTTCAAACTCAGTGCCTCTTTGCGAAAATCAAAAGAAATCAGTCAAGACCGCAGAATAAAGGTTGTAGACCTCCACAAGGCCATCCTTGGGAGCTATTTCCAAACGCCTGAAGGTACCACGTTCATCTGTACAAACAATAGTACGCAAGTATAAACACCATGGGACCACGAAGCCATCATACCGCTCAGGATGGAGATGCGTTCTGTCTCCTAGAGATGAATGTACTTTGGTGCGAAAAGTGCAAATAAATCCCAGAACAACAGCAAGGGACCTTGTGAAGATGCTGGAGGAATCAGGTACAAAATAATCTATATCCACAGTAAAATGAGTCCTATATCGACATAGCCTGAAAGGACGCTCAGCAAGGAAGAAGTCACTGCTCCAAAACCGCCATAAAAAAGCCAGACTACGGTTAGCAACTGTACATGGGGACGAAGATCATACTTTTTGGAGAAATGTCGTCTGGTCTGGTGAAACAAAAATAGAACTGTTTGGCCATAATGACCATCGGTATGTTTGGAGAAAAAACGGGGAGGCTTGCTAGCAAAAGAACACCATCCCAACTGTGAAGCACGGGGTGGCAGCATCATGTTGTGGGGGTGCTTTGCTGCAGGAGGGACTGGTGCCCTTCACAAAATAGATGGCTTCATGAGGTAGGAAAATTATGTGGATATATTGAAGCAACATCTCAGGACATCGGTCAGGAAGTTACAGCTTGGTCGCAAATGGGTTTTCCAAATGGACAATGACCCCAAGCATACTTCCAAAGTTGTGGCAAAGTGGCTTAAGGACAACAAAGTCAAGGTATTGGAGAAGCCATCACAAAGCCCCAATCCCTTAGAAAATGTGTGTGCGAGCAAGGAGGCCTATAAACCTGACTCAGTTACACCAGCTCTGTCAGGAGGAATGGGCCAAAATTCACCCAACTTATTGTGGCGAGCTTGTGGAAGGCTACCCAAAATGCTTGACCCATATTAAACTATTTGATGGCAAAGCTACCAAATACTAATTGAGTGTATGTAAACTTCTGACCCACTGGGAATGTGATGAAAGAAATAAAAAATTCTCTCTACTATTGTTCTGACATTTCACATTCTTAAAATAAAGTGGTGATCCTAACTAACTAACCTAATACAGTTAATTTTTACTTGGATTAAATGTCAGGAATTGTGATAAACTGAGTTTAAATGTATTTGGCTAAGGTGTATGTAAACCTCCAGCTTCAACTGTATCTATATCTTCCCATGTTTATTTACTTGCCATGTTGCAATGGTCCTATGGCGTTAATGTCAGTTCTTCGTATGTGAAAATGTAAAAGCTATTATGGCTGTTGAAATGCGACAAACCTGCTAAATGACCTTAGCTCAACGAGTAAACATATCAGTTGAAATGAATGGTAGCATATTGTTTTTACATACTTGCTAATCATTTTCAGATTCTGTCAAAAAAATCTGTAAGTAGATCTGAGCGCCATTTCACAAACATGCCGAATGGTTGACTCTATTTGAGGTTTGTTAGGCTAGTTGTAAGACAATCCATTTGGCAAAAACAATGTTTGAAGCACAAAGAGCACAATTGGATCCAGGGACAATTACTGTAGGCTATTGGTAAAGAGAGTTCAAAGTCCTGGTTTTCACTGCCCAAATATCTTGTTTATTACCATTGGCCAAGACTTCCCAAAGATACATCAGAACCAGATGATAGGCGGCCATGTTGTCACCAGTCCCAGCATGCATCTGTGTGGCATCACATCACTGATTTTGATGACAGCTGCTATGTTGAGGTACATTTTGAATTTTAACTATGTGCATTGCCCACTGCTTAACCTTACGTAGTGTTTCTCAACCATTTTTGTATCAGAGACTGCTAGCTATGGTCCTTTCTCCTTTGAGGACTGTTTACATTAATAAATCTAGCACTTGAGAATTGACTAAATCAGTGTCAGCTAACCATGTCATAGACCGATTAGAGTCCTTTTAGGGATCAGAGGTTGAGAAACACTACTGCACATCCTACCTTTGGCCTAGAACATGATTCACAACAAACTCATAAAATGTTTTGGGAGAGTTACTCAATACTGCCAAGACTACACACTCTTTTGGAATGATACCCTACATTATGAAAAAGAAGAGAAACACAATTCATTCACTCCATTCCACCGTTGTCACCTTGATTAGTGTAGGTCAGCTGCTGAGTGCAGCGAAAATCTCCAGTCCCTGCCTGGTTGGTGGTACTGATGAGAGATGGCAGGTAGTACTAGGTGGATTCCACCAGCTTTGTACAACTTTTAGGGCAGCATATGTATATACATGGTTCATGTCTAAATTGCTCAGTCAATTTGGTTGGGAATCATTGATGGATAGCAATATTCAAATGGTATCTCTCATTTTCAATGAAATTTAAGTCAGGTCGGAGACTGGACCACTCAGGAACACAAACCACTTTGACCTTAAATTGTGTGTAATTGTCCTGCTGACAAATAAAACTCTATCCCAGGTTTATGCCTTCAGGATTTGTGGCAGGTTCTCCTCTAATTTTTTTGCTGGGATTTGCTCCTTTTATATTTTGATCCTGGCACCGTTGTCACCTTGTTCAGTGAAGGTCAGCTGCTGAGTGCAGTGAAAAGGCTCAAGCCCCTGTCTGTTTGATAGTACTGATGAGAGATGGCAGCTAGCCTAGCATACTGTAGTAACAAGGCACAATTATTTTAGTGGGTTTTACAATGTGAAAAGAATTGTCAATAAACAAAAAAAAACATCTTCAAATCAAACTGGTGTAGACGTTACCGTGAAATGCTTGCTTTTGAAACCTTCCCAATGATGTAGAGTTAACAATAGTCAAATAGTAACATGAAGAAAAATATAAAATACGAAAGAACGGAGCTACAGAGTACCAGTATCAGGACAAAGTTCCAAGTACGAGGTATTTGAGGTAGATACAGTATGTACATGAAGGCAGGGTCAAGTGACAAGGCATCAGTATAGATAATAATACGATTCAAATACAGTACAGAGTAGCAGCAGCAAATGATGAGTGCAAAAGTGTGTCTGTGTGTGTGATTGTGCATGTGTGTGTGTGTGTGTGTGTGTGTGTGTGTGTGTGTGTGTGTGTGTGTGTGTGTGTGTGTGTGTGTGTGTGTGTGTGTGTATGGGGTGTCAAATGCTGTTGAAGTGCTAACAGTCAGTATCTGTATAAAATGTGTGAAATGCTTGTTACTGTATGTGATGTCAACAGCGTTATATTTTCTGGTTGACCTCAATATTGACTGGCTTTCATCAAGCCTAAAATAGTGTATAAGTGATCATCCAAGGTCTTTTGTAATGTTTCCTATGTTGAAGATGTGAAAATTATTTATTCGTCTGATGTGTGTAATAAGGAACACTTGAAGCATTTATGAAATAGCTTTTTCAGGTTACTGACAGGCATGAGCACATAAAGAAACTGACTGTTTAAACTGCCAAATCCACATGGATAGATGCTTAATTGAAACACTGTATGACTGATAGAGATGAGGCTAAGGGAATGGCAAATAAGTCTGGCAACGCAGCAGATTGGCAAACATGAGATATCACGTAACTAATGGACGGATCGACATTTGCAGAATGGTTACCTCGAGGATAATGGGGGAGGATCATTCTTTTTCAATTTCAGTCAAGAGGAGGGTTTAGTATTTTTTTTAAATCAGTCCAGTGGAGCGTCATGTAATTTGTAATTGATGAAATTTCTATGTTTCTCAGTGTTTTAGAATGAGTTGCTTATTAGGCTGTATATTGATGTGTGCCTGCCGCCGCCACTGATTCTCCTGGCCACACAATATCAGGTGCGCCTATAGGATATTTAGTGTGGTCTCAATCAAATGGTCCATAGCCTATAAGCTATAGGCTAAGAAGTGTATGCTTGGAGAAGCACAGAGCAAAGTTATATTTCTAAGATAGCTGCTGGGCTGGTGTAAATACACCTAGACTGCATTACACACTCCAATGGATATTCCAATCCTGAGCCCCAGCCTGCTCTGCTCTTGCACAAAAACATTTTTGTGTTCTGCCTAACCAAGGGCTTTGCGGTGTAGGCCTAGAGTGGCGGAGAAGAGTCAAATGCTTCTTCGGATTTATCAGCAGCTGCGGCACTGTCAAATGGACAGTTTATGGTTCTGAAAGTAGGCATTTTCAAGTAGGCATAATTCAATTAATCCGTCTTCATTTTAATTAGACTAACATCAAGAGGGCTCTGTGTTGGCGCCTATTTTCAGAAATAAGAGGTAGGCCTATCATGTTTCAGGTAAGACCCAAATGCAGACTGTGTTGAAGTAACAATGTTTATTACAGCAACAGGCAAACGACAGGTCAAGGCAGACAGGGGTCAATAATCCAGAGTGGTGGGGCAAAGGTACAGGACGGCAGGCAGGCTCAGATCAGGCAGAGATCAGTAATCCAGAGTAGAGGCAAAGGTACAGGACGGCAGGCAGGCTCAGATCAGGCAGAGATCAGTAATCCAGAGTAGAGGCAAAGGTACAGGACGGCAGGCAGGCTCAGATCAGGCAGAGATCAGTAATCCAGAGTAGAGGCAAAGGTACAGGACGGCAGGCAGGCTCAGATCAGGCAGAGATCAGTAATCCAGAGTAGAGGCAAAGGTACAGGACGGCAGGCAGGCTCAGATCAGGCAGAGATCAGTAATCCAGAGTAGAGGCAAAGGTACAGGACGGCAGGCAGGCTCAGATCAGGCAGAGATCAGTAATCCAGAGTAGAGGCAAAGGTACAGGACGGCAGGCAGGCTCAGATCAGGCAGAGATCAGTAATCCAGAGTAGGGGCAAAGGTACAGGACGGCAGGCAGGCTCAGATCAGGCAGAGATCAGTAATCCAGAGTAGAGGCAAAGGTACAGGACGGCAGGCAGGCTCAGATCAGGCAGAGATCAGTAATCCAGAGTAGAGGCAAAGGTACAGGACGGCAGGCAGGCTCAGATCAGGCAGAGATCAGTAATCCAGAGTAGGGGCAAAGGTACAGGACGGCAGGCAGGCTCAGATCAGGCAGAGATCAGTAATCCAGAGTAGGGGCAAAGGTACAGGACGGCAGGCAGACTCCAAATCAGGGCGTGACAGGCCTACCTGTTTGACAGACAAAATTAGGCTATAGGCTGCTTTAGCCATAGATTTGTCGGTCAATTCCTCCACCCACCATGCACTCTAGCCTTCCTCTGTGTCAGTGAAGGGCTGTTAAATTAAAACCAAGACTCGTAATTAGGGGGTATAAGAGGGTAAAGAGAATGACAAAAAACACAGGCTGATTATATAAAGTGCTTTATGCTAGAACAAGCTGTAAAACATCTGGGAAAGATGTGACTCCGATGCATATGGGGATATCATTGTTTTGTTTCACATTGAGGCTGAGCAACAACCTATAGCCAAGGAGACAAAAAATGTACTTTGTTTGGGAACTAATCTAATTCTGTCACTTTTATTTTTTACCTTTTATTTAACTAGTCAAGTCATATGAGAACAAATTCTTATTTACAATGATGGCCTACCCACCCCAGCCATACCCTCCCCTGATGATGCTGGGCCAATTGTGCGCCGCCCTATGGGACTCCCAATCACGGCCGGTTGTGACACAGTCTGGGACCGAACCAGGGTCTGTAGTGACACCTCTAGGACTGCAATACAGTGACATAGACCACTGCGCCACGTGGGAGGTTATTCACTTTCTGTACAATAGAAGATGTTTAAACCCAGACAGCTTTTAGGGGAACACTTGTGACCTTCTCTCGTTGGGTTAAGCCACGGAAGAAGAGTAGCCAGAAATCAAAGCTTACATTTGTCTGCGCCAGTAGGCCTACTCTGTCTGAGGTGGAAAGGTAGGCCTAACTTTTGAAAGTACCATGCTCAGATTACTAATCATGTCTCAGATTAAATTGTTTACAAACAGGGAAAGTGTTGATGCAAACAAGACACTTATTTGTCATTGGAGAGATATGATAAGATGAACACATAGGCCAATCTCTCTGTCCATTCTTAGCCTGTAATTTCAGTATATTGTGTGGTATTAACAATTACTCTGCTAATAGGTCAAATTCTGTCGAATTTTTATTAAAGGCTATTTTTTCTCGAACCTGCAAATACGATGGTAGATTCATGCAGTGCTTTTACTATAAAGTTCATCTTTCCAGCCCTATTCTTATCCACAGTGGCTTGCGAACCCACAACCTTCTGGCCCGCAGCCCTGTGCGCTATTAAAATTCCTGCTTTACCATGTAATGTTTACAGGACGATGAACAGTTTCTAAAACATCATATCTAAGACTCAGTCCAAGAATTGAGGGTAAATGGTAGACGTGTTCTCTGCTATCCACTTTGTTATAATTATTATTTTGGGTATAGGGAATGGTCGCTTGTTTTTATAAGCGTTCAGAGAGGGTTTAGGTTAAATATATTTTGCTGAAGGGAGGGCCATACGTTTTCATTTCAGACAGGTCCGATTTCAGCTCCATCTTTCATTGATGCTGATGGCTCATTCATGACAGAACCCTTTGATATTGACAGCCACTTTAATAACTTTTTTGTTGACAAGATTAGCAAACTTAGTCATGACGTGCAAACAGCAAATGCTGAGCCTTCATATTCATGCATAACGGACCAGATAATGGAAGACTTTGAATTGTGCAAAGTTAGTGTGGAAGAGGTGAAAAATTATTGCTATCTATAACTAAGGACAAAACACCTGGAACCGATAACCTGGATGGTAAATTACTGAGGTTGGGAGCGGAATACATTATAGCTCCTATTTGATCTTCAATCTACAGTAAGCCTAGAAGACAGAGTATGTCCTCAGGCCTGGAGAGAGAGCACGAAAATAGGTTTCAACTTGATCGTGTCTGGTTGAAGAATAATGTAGCTCGTCAATTTTGTATATGGTTTTATACTTCAGATTAGGGAGCCTTGATAGGTAGTCCGCAGTAACGTTCTCTTTTCCTGCCTTGTGACGGACACAGAACCTGAAGGGCTGGAGCTCCAGATACCACCTGGTCACACGAGAATTCCGGTCCTTCATGGTCTGGATCCAGGTCAGTGCTCTGTGGTCCGTGTGCAGGTCAAATTCCCTCCCAAGAAGGTAGTAACGGAGGCTATCTAGGGCCCACTTTATAGCCAGGCACTCCTTTTCGATTGTAGAATACCTGGTTTCCCTGGGCAACAGCTTCCGACTCAGGTACAGCACAGGAAGCTCTTCTCTTGGCTCCCCTTGGGCCAGTACAGCTCCAATTCCTACAGCCGAAGCGTCCACCTGCACGAGAAATCTCTTCTGAAAATCAGGGGTCTGGAGAACAGGGAATGAGCACAGTCGTTTTTTCAGTGTCATGAAGGCTTCCTCACACTCCTCAGTCCACTTCACATGGTTGCTGGCCCCCTTCGAAGTGAGGTTGGTCAGAGGGACAGCGATGGTCGAAAACTGTGGAATGAATCTCCGGTACCACCCTGCCAGACCTAGGAAGGACTTCACCTGTTTCTTGGTTCTGGGTTGAGGGCTATTCCTGATGGACTCCACTTTCTCCACCTGAGGCCGAACTTCACCCTTACCCAGCTGGTAACCCAGGTACTTTGTCTCCTGTTTCGCCCACTCACACTTCAGGAGGTTAAGCGTGAGGCCTGCTTCATGGATCTTCCCCAGGACTCTGCTAACATGCTGTATGTGCTCCTCCCAGGAGTGGCTGTAGATCACCACGTCGTCCCAGTAAGCAGCACAGTAATCGTCACAGTCCTGGAGGACCTTGTCCATCAGCCTCTGGAAAGTCGCAGGGGCCCCATGAAGGCCAAACGGCATGACCTTGAACTGGAACAGGCCCATTGGCGTCCGGAATGCAGTGTAGGCCTTGGATTGTTCATCCAGGGGCACCTGCCAGTACCCTTTGCAGAGATCCAATGTGGTGATGTAATGAGCTCTACCTATTCTCTCCAGTAAGTCGTCAATGCGGGGCATGGGATAGGCATCAAACTGGGAGATGGCATTCACCTTACGGAAGTCCATGCAGACGCGCAAAGAGCCATCCTTCTTTGGGACAATGACAATAGGGCTGCTCCATTCACTTGAAGATGGCTCGACAACATCCATCTCTATCATGGTGTGGACCTCTTCCTTGAGGGCTACCACCAGCCTCTCAGGCACACGGTAAGGATGCTGGCGGACAGGGTTCTGGCCAGGTTTCAAACGAATGACGTGTTCTAGGACTTTGGTTCTTCCTGGTCTCTGACTGAAAAGGGCCGGATACTTGCCAAACAGCTGCTTCAGCTCATCTTGCTTGTCTTCTTCCAGGTGAGCCAGTATGACTTCTGCTCGTTCTTTCCATGCCTCTGTGACCCCATCCGACTCATCCTCTTCTACTCTGCGGACCAGAAAGGACTTTCCTTTGGAAAGTTCCTCTTTCTCCTCCCAGGCCTTGAGAAGGTTCACATGGTAGGTTTGCTTCTTCTTACCCTTGTCCGGGTGCAGCACCTCGTAGGTCACTGGGCCCATCTTCCTCCCGATTAGGTACGGTCCTTGCCATTGCGCAAGGAGCTTGCTGGTAGACGAGGGAAGGAGGAGCAGGACTTTCTGTCCTGGCTCAAACTCTCTGTGGCGAGCGTGCTGGTCATAGCCTCTCTTCTGGGCCTTCTGGGCTTGCTGAAGGTTTGCTCTAGCTTCCTCTCGGTACCGTTCCAACCTGTCTCGCATCTGGAGGACATACTGGACAATCCCCTGTCCTGAGGTAGCTACTGGGGAACCTTCCCAGCACTTCTTCAGCAGGTCCAGTGGTCCTTGCACTGGCCATCCATAGAGGAGTTCGAATGGCGAGAAACCTGTCGATGCCTGAGGCACCTCCCTGTAAGCAAAAAGCAGAAAGTGTAACCACTTATCCCAGTCTTTACCAGTGTCAGCCACAAACTTCCTCAGCATGTTCTTGAGCGTTTGATTGAATCTCTCTACGAGCCCATCCGTTTGGGGATGGTAGGGAGTAGTCCTCAAGCCTTTAATGCCCAGCTGTCGGTGGAGTTGAACCATCAGTCGCGAGGTGAAGTTTGTCCCTTGGTCCGTCAGGATTTCATCTGGGATTCCTACACGAGAGAAGAGCTGAACAAGAGTACTGATTATTTTTGGAGTGGTTATGGAACGGAGTGGGAAGGCTTCTGGGAACCGGGTGGCATAGTCACAGATCACCAATATATACTTGTAACCTGCACTACTCTTCTCCAAGGGTCCAACAATGTCCATTGCAATTCTCTTGAATGGGGTAGAGATAACTGGCAGTGAACATAGAGGATCCCGTTGAGACCTACGGACAGCACTGGTTTTCTGGCACGTGGGGCATGATTTGCAGTATTTTTGTACATCAGTATACATGGAGGGCCAAAAGAAACGGGAGCCTAGCCTAAGATAGGTCTTATGTTGCCCTAAATGGCCTGCCCATGGAACTGTATGTGCAAGGTTGAGAACAAGTGGTCTACAGGTAGATGGCACCACCAACTTCCTGCTATCTGCCTCTGACCCAAGGTAGAGTATGTGGTTGTCTACTGTGTAAATCCCCCCACATGAAGATTGACTGTCCCCAGCTAAGGCCTTGTCAAACAAACATTTCAAGGTTGCGTCAGACTTCTGCAGTGTAGCAAAATTTTGTGGAACATCCCATTGCACCTCTAACCCAGACACATCAGCAACAGGTACAGGGGTTCCCACATACTTCTCAAGACGCCGTTGGCGGCGTGACTTTCTGGGCCCTTTGGTTCCCCCCTCGCACAGACTATCACACAAGTCAGGCAGAGGTTGCAAACCAGCTTTGGCCTGGGCACGCGTGACAACTGAACATGCCATCTGAACATCAGACTGGCAAACTGACTGCTCATATAGCTGACCCCCCACACTTCCCAACAGATCAGAGAGTACAGGCACATCCCTCCCCAAAATCATCTCCAAAGGTAGCTTCTCCATTACCCCAACTTTGAGGAGGTATTTCTGACCCTGAATCTCAACTGTGAGCTCAGCTGTGGGCTGCTGTGACTGGTCACCATGGACACATTGGATCAGTGTCTGATGACCATAATCAATGTCATTAACAGGTACATTACCTTTTCTGATCAATGACAGGGAACTGCCGGTGTCAATCATTGCAGTAAGACTTTTACCATTCACTTTTACAGGTACCAAGCATGACCCTTCCCGAGTCTGTCTATTCTGAACACCATCCCCCTCTCTGGGTACATAACAGTAACCTGAGAGCTTGGATTTACGTAGCGGACACATTGAAGCTTTGTGCCCCTGCTGCCGGCAGTAATAACAGGTCAGACCCCTCCCATCAGAGCGAACTGCATGATCCCTTATCTCCCTCCCAGACACATAACCCCCAGAGTTACCTCCACCATCTCTGGCGTTTCTGATGTCCCTTGTGTCTCTGAGACTCCTTGGAGCGGGTGCTGCAGGTTGTGGTGGGCCCCCTTTACGTGCATTAAGATACTGCAGTGCAAGCTTGGCCGCCATAAGCCCGTCCTTGGGCTCGTGCTCTCGGACCCAGGTTCGAATGTCGTGTGGTAGAACTTGTAGAAGTTGCTCGAGGATGATGACCTCCCCGATTTCGTCCTGTGTCTTCTCCCCCGGTCGAACCCATCGTCGGTAGAGACCCTTGAGGCGGTGGTACGTCTCTGTCGGCGACTCACCCGATGGCGTTGATGCAGCTCTGAAGCGTTGACGGTAGGTTTCCGGTGAGATGTCAAACTTCACCAGCAGCGCTTCCTTCAAGCCCTTGTAGACATTGGCCAGCCCCTCATCCATTGCTGTGTAAGCCTCTAAGGCCTTGCCCGTGAGCAATGGGACAAGCCTGCAGGCCCACTCTACCTCAGGCCACTGCCACGTCTTAGCCATGCGCTCAAACCTCAGCAGGTAGTTTTCAATGTCCTCCCCCTGCTGGTATGAGGGCATCTTTGGCTCCTTCCTCAGGAATGCTGGAAGATGGACGTTAACACTGCTGGACTGGTCTCCTGGTGCTGGCCTCATTACTGCTTGGGGTGCCTGCTGTGGAGTTGAAGTCCCTGCTGCATCGAGCCATTGTCGTCCTGGTGTTGGAAGACCCAATCTTGGGCTCTCACTGAGGAATTCCGCCTGGTGGGGAGCTGTGAGGATAGATTGGCGTAGGCCACGTAACTCCTGCTTGAGGTCTTCGTCCCTCCTCTCAAGGCAGGTGAAAAGTTGCTGAAAAAGGGTTACCATGGTTGGGTGTGGTTCTGGTCCCCCAACTGCTCCTTCAGTCAGCAGCTCACCCAGTTCTGGTTGTCTTTGGCCCCGCGGTCGGGCTCCTAGTTTCTCATACTTGACCTCTTCTTCACCAGACGATTCCATGGTATTCCACCCCGGTTCAACTTCAGGTACCTTTTCTGACAGTTGATGCTGTTGCTGAGAACGCAATCCTGTACGCATTCCTTTACCTCTCTTGTTGGAATTCACTGATTTGCGGTACGCCATCCCACCACTGCCACCATATGTCACGTAGAGTAGGCCAGAAGGCTAAACTGGATAACCTAACCTCTATCAAAATAAAAAGATGGCAGAGCCGCAAAAGTTCTTCTGTGCAAAGGTGTTTATTTACAAGTGGTTCCGGAACAAAAAACAACAGTACTGCCATCAACGTCTACCTTATGGGACAGCTTAAAAACAATGCTGCCCCATCCACAGCTCAATCCAAAATGCCTCTCCTGTAGGTTCATGCTCTACAACATCCGCAGAGTACGACCCTGCCTCACACAGGAAGCGGCGCAGGTCCTAATCCAGGCACTTGTCATCTCCCGTCTGGATTACTGCAACTCGCTGTTGGCTGGGCTCCCTGCCTGTGCCATTAAACCCCTACAACTCATCCAGAACGCCGCAGCCCGTCTGGTGTTCAACCTTCCCAAGTTCTCTCACGTCACCCCGCTCCTCCGCTCCCTCCACTGGCTTCCAGTTGAAGCTCGCATCCGCTACAAGACCATGGTGCTTGCCTACGGAGCTGTGAGGGGAACGGCACCTCAGTACCTCCAGGCTCTGATCAGGCCCTACACCCAAACAAGGGCACTGCGTTCATCCACCTCTGGCCTGCTCGCCTCCCTACCACTGAGGAAGTACAGTTCCCGCTCAGCCCAGTCAAAACTGTTCGCTGCTCTGGCCCCCCAATGGTGGAACAAACTCCCTCACGACGCCAGGACAGCGGAGTCAATCACCACCTTCCGGAGACACCTGAAACCCCACCTCTTTAAGGAATACCTAGGATAGGATAAAGTAATCCCTCTCACCCCCCCTCCCCCTGAAAAGATTTAGATGCACTACTGTTCCACTGGAGGTCATAAGGTGAATGCACCAATTTGTAAGTCGCTCTGGATAAGAGCGTCTGCTAAATGACTTAAATGTAAATGTAAAAAATGACTGAAAGAGAGGCTCCCTTTTGTAGGGCTAGCCCCTCCCCTCAGAACAATTAACCCTCATTAATTAATCAATTAACAATACAAACCTACATTTTCCATGAACTAAACATACTAAACGATATACATTGCAACACGGTCTTAAACAATATCACAACATAACATTTACAACATTACATCACTACTGACAATATCTTTCAATATGCCCATATGCATTAATGAGCCATTTGGGACAGGCACTATAAAGCCAACCCAATTCCCTTAGCTCGGGTCCTTTTCCAGCATACCCGGAAGCTACAGAGATGGAGAGAGACGAACAGAACAAACAAACAATGCGCTCATCCACAACATTGATAAGTATAATAATTATTGTATCTCTCAAATATGAACATTGACAAGTGTGAAATGCATGCACCAAGACAGAAGTTAATTTGTGTGTCGACCCACATTGTTAACTTATCTTATAATGGCGCAGGGAGGAGTGATGAATATGTGTGTGCGTTAAAGAACCAAATGCTGCCCGCGGCCAGTGACGGACTTCTACGTCACAGGGAGGTAAAGGTAATTCCGCTGCCTAAAAAGGGCAAGCACCCTTTAATAGATCACAGCAGACCAATCAGCCTGTTACCGGTGCCAAGCAAACTTTTGTAAAAAATTGTGTTCGACCAAATACAATGCTACTTTACAGAAAACAAATTAACAGGGAAGGGCGCTCAACATGCTCGGCACTGACACACATGGCTGATGATTGGCTGTAAGAAATTGCTAATAAGAAGATTGTGGGAGCTGTTTTGTTAGGCTTCAGTGCAGCCTTTGATATTATTGATCGTATCATATTGCTGAAAAAACATACCTGTTATAGATTAAAATCCTTTGCCTTATCATGGATGTACAGTTACCTATCCAATAGAACACAGAGGTTTTTCGTTAATGGAAGCCTCTAATGCAGATTCGGTTGAGTGTGGTGTACCACAGGGTTGCCGGCTTGGACCATTATTGTTTTTTACTAATGACCTTCCACTGATCATGAATAATGCCTGTGGATGTATGCGGATGATTCAACAGTATACACGTTGGCTGCAATAGTAAAATAAATAACTGACACCCTTATGGTAACTAGTAATAGGCTGGTGCTAAATATCAACAGAAAAATATTTAAGTTAAATTTTTGGGACAATTCACTCGCTCAACCCTATACCTCATCTGGATCTGTTATTTAATAATGTGGCTATTGAGCGAGTTGAAGAGACTAAACTGCTGGTTACTAAAATGAGAAGAGGTCTGTCCATGATTCTTTGGATTTATTGTATTGTATTTATTATGGATCCCCATTAGCTTCTTTCTTGATATCTCAGTCAACCAGACAGGTCTTACAGGCCCTAGTTTTGTTGCACCTGGACTACTGTCCAGTTGCGTGGTCAGTTGCTGCAAAGAAGGGCATAGGAAAATTGCAGTTGGACCAAAAACAGAGCAGCAGGTATTGCACTTAGATGTACACAGAGAGCGAATGTCAATGACATGCATGTCAATCTCCCCTGGCTCAAAGTTGAGGAGAGGGCTGCATCACTGCATCACTATTGGTCTTTGTGCGAGGTGTTGATGTGTTAAAGGTACCAAACAGTCTGTTCAAGCAGTTGGCAAACAGTTCGGACACTCATCTGTATCACACAAGACATGCAACCAAAGATCTCTTCACAGTCCCCAGGTCCAGAGCAGAGGCTGGGAAACACACAGTGTTAAATAGAGCCATGATTAAATTTAACATTTTTGCTACCCCAGGTAACTCAAGCTAGCAATAAATGGCTGAATTGTAATGTAAATGTAGTGCTACGCATATTTATGTATATTATGCATTTTATTTGTTGTTGTGTTTCCTGTTTGCACCACATGAAGATAAAACTATTATGACCACTCTATGAAAGGGGAGACTCACAAATACGTACATCTGTTGCTCTATGTTTGTCACACATACTCCTGCTTTCTCCCTCTGGCGCTTGACGTCACCGGTCTACTAACCACTGGTCCTGGAAACCCACATTGCGTACACCTGGCAACCATCATTGCGCACACCTGTTCCCCATCGTTAAGCACACCTGGACTTCATCACCACCCTCATTACTCTCCCGTCATATAGCCCTCACCAACCTCACTCGTCAGCCAGTGTTGTTTCTGTTTTCATGTCCAGATGCGTTGCTTGTTTTGTAACTCTCCACGATCGTTATTATTAAGCTCACCATCTGCACCTGCTTCCTGACTCCCTGTGTCTTCGTAACAGAACATTGCCTCTGAAATCATGGAAGCAGCAGATGATTACACCATCTTCCAGACGGTTTAGGAACAGGGTCATCTACTCCACCAACACCACAACCAGCTGGCTCTACTGTGTACAACCCTGAAGGAAGTCCTCTGCGTTCTCCACCTCCTTGACACCACCAGCAAAGTTCCAGCAAAGTTCTCCATACCTCCTACCATGGGTTGTCACAGGGAGCCAGTTCCCCAGCCTACCCAGCCATCCGCCCAGGTCAGTGATGCCCAACTGTCCCTTCAGGAGAAGTATGATGGCACTCCATCAAAATGCTGTGGCTTCCTACTCCAGTGCTCCCTCTATTTTGCCTATCAGATGGAAGCCCCCTCCACCGAGAGGTCCAAGGTTGCCATGGTGATTTCCCTGCTGTCCGGACAGGTGGTGCAGTGGGCAATGGCCATCTGGGAGAGAGAAGAGGAGCTGGGTGCCTATGAGAGGTTCAGGGCGGTCTACGACCATCCTCCTGAGAGGGAGGTGAGCAACTTCTACAACTCCAGCAGGGTGCCCAGACAGTTGAGGAGTATGCCATCACCTTTCAGACTATGGCAGCCTTCAGTGGATGGAATGAGCTGGTGCTCCTTACTCTATTCAGGAGTGGACTGCGCAAAGAGGTCCAGATGGATTTGGGATGACAACATATCCTTGGAGGCTCTCATTGCAATGGCCACCCGTCTGGATAACCTTCTTTGGGAGTGTCGGTGTCCAACTCACCCCCCTCCTTTGGCTGTCCTGAGGCAGAGCCTGAACCTATAGAGGTAGGGGCCACACACCTCTCTGTAGCAGAGAGGCGTCGCTGGCGATAGCTGGAGCTCTGCCCCTATTGAGGCCAGGAGGGGTACCAGCTTCAGCGGTGTTCGGTACATCCTAACCCGTGGTCCACTAGAGCAGAAGGGCGGCCCTATGAGCAGAAGGCGGCCTTCCGTGTCCCAGTTAGGCGTGAGTATTCTATTATCATTGTTATCCTCCAAACCCTTTCTGATTCCCATTTCGCTGGCTGTCCCTCAAGTGTTGTCTCTACAGCTGTAGTGGACTCCGGTGCCACGGAAGTTTGTCGACCAAGCCCTTGCCTCCTCCCTGAACTTAACCTCATTTTCAGGTCTCTCCAGAGATGTTTGACCGGGTTCAAGTCTGGGTTCTGGCTAGGTCAGTCAAGGACATTCAGAGACTTGTCCTGAAGCCAGTCTTTAGGTGCCTTTTGGCAAACTCCAAGCGGGCTTTCATGTGCCTTTTACTGAGGAGTGGCTTCTGTCTGGCCACTCTACCATAAAGGCCTGATTGGTGGAGTGTTGCAGAGATGGTTGTCCTGGAAGGTTCTCCCATCTCCACAGAAGAACTAGAGCTCTGTCAGAGTGGCCATCCGGTTCTTGGTCACCTCCCTGACCAAGGCCCTTCTCCCCCGATTGCTCATTTGTCTGGTGGCCAGCTCTGGGAAGAGTCTTGGTGGTTCCAAACTTCTTCCATTTAAGAATGATGGAGGCCACTGTGTTCTTGGGGGATCTTCAAAGCTGCAGACATTTTTGGTACCCTTTCCCAGTATTGTGCCTCTTGGAGTTCTACGGACAATACCTTCGACCTCGTGGCTTGGTTTTTTCTCTGACATGCACCTTCAACTGTGGGACCATATATAGACAGGTGTGAGCCTTTCCAAATCATGTCCAATCAATTGAATTTACCACAGGTGGACTCCAATCAAGTTGTAGAAACATCTCAAGGATGATCAATGGAAACAGGATGTACCTGAGCACAATTTCGAGTCTCATAGTAAAGGGTTTTGAATACTTATGTCAATAATACATTTGCAAAAATGTGCTCACTTTGTTGTTACAGGCTATTGTGTGTAGATTTTTGAATAAGGCTGTACCATAACAAAATGTGGAAAAAGTCAAGGGGTCTGAATATTTTCCGATGGCACTGTTTTACAGATAGACACAGATGGTCCATAGAAAGTTTTTAAAAATATGGCCAATATATTTCATATCAGTATGGGTTACAGGCCCCGGCAATGAGTGCTGATGGTCGATCACATTGTCTTCTCAGATGTGTTTATATTCTGACTGACTCTAGAAGTGGTCATTTACCAGGGTTTGTCTTATATGGACACTGCCTTCCTGGTCAGTGCGACTGACCCTGAGTGGTCCTTCACCAGGGGTGGCTTTGACATGGCTTCACTTTTCCAATTGAATCGTGAGTGTGGTCAGTGAAAGTGTCATACTGACTCCTGTCTTGATCCTCGCTGTAATACTCTCTCTCTATCCCTTTTGTATTTACCCCCCTCTAGCTTCCTCCCTCCTCTCAGTGTCAGACTAAGGAATTATTACAGGATGTACCTAGCATCATGTCACCTTGTCCCAGCCTCGAACGAACCTCAAACAACCACAGAAAAAAATAAAAGAGACTGAACGTTCTGTCTGTCACAAACTCACGGTCATTTTGTGGTGCTTAATGCAGCCTCGTATTCAGGGTTGACAAATCTCCTAAACTTTGGGAGTTTTACTGTAACATCCCTCAATTGTTGTTATATTTGGCAAAGCATGAACAAATGTTAATATTTAAATGCAGAAGACAGTTAAATTCCACTAACATGACTGAATTCCTGATTAGTCTGACAAAAAGAGCCATCATTGGGACCCGTGGAGAGGAGTGATAGAAAGAGTGTCGTTTTTCAGCTTTGTCCAAATGTATGCCCTAATACGTGCAAGATGAATCCTGTCCCTGACCATCAATTATCATAATTTGCCAAAACCAAGTGACTAACCAAGTAGAGATGTCATCTGACTGTCTTTGGTTTTTGCCATGTGATGCATTTGAATGGATTCTCAGCCTCAATGTTTAGGGGACTGATTGACTCAGTCTCTCCACATTTGAATCAACAGACATGTTCTGCAGGCCAAAATGTGACTGTAGCTAACTACAAGCATACATAGTTTGGGGTCAGCTCAGCATGTCATCGTTGCCTTTGAAGAGCAGCTATGGACAAAGTGTTAGTGAGGAGAGTGGGGCCCTGTCTACGAGGCCTGTTCTGAGAAACCATACCTACTGTACAGTACATAAAACATCTAATTGCCATGTTGGATATTTGCAACATCTGTTTTGACAACAGAAAGTACCAGTTGTGTTGAAATACCCACCTCACTTTCCCATACAAATCATATACCCACCCCACTCTCTCAGACCTAATCTGTCTTTGCATAGAAACTACAGTAACAGCGCAGTCTGTCTCTATACACAGCAGTGTGTATACAAATTGGAGTCTACAGTAGAGTAAGCAGTCTCCTTGTGGTCCTGCACATCAAACAGACAGAGAGGTTATGGCTGTACCACAAGGAGAGGTTGACAATAAGGTAAGGTATGGGAGGGTAATACATGCCTTTTCTGACAGTAACATTTTTTGTGGTTCCCCATCTGAAGCGGGCCGAGAGACACTCCGACATAATTACACAGCATGTGAAAACTGAAGAGGATGTTCCCTACAAGAGGGGAGTTGGATGGTCAGAGCAGAGTGGAAACCAGACTGGGAGAATGTGAATTTGTGATCTATGTGGGCATAACAAATCAAAGCACATTTTATTGGTCACATGCGCCGAATTACAGTGAAATGCTTACTTACAAGCCCCTAACCAAAAATGCATTGAAAAAAATATGAATAAGAATAAGAAAAAAAAGTAACAAGTAGTTAAATAGCAGCAGTAAAATAACAATAGTGAGACTATATACGGGGGGTACCGGTAATATGTACATGCAGGTAGAGTTATTAAAGTGACTATGCATAGATAATAACAGAGAGTAGCAGTGGTGTAAAACAGGGGGGGGGGCAATTCAAATATTCTGGGTAGGCATTTGATTAGATGTTCAGGAGTCTTATGGCTTGGGGATAGAGGCTGTTTAGAAGCCTCTTGGCCCTAGACATGGTGCTCCGGTACCGCTTGCAGTGGAGTTAACCATTTTTAGGGCCTTCTTCTGATATCCTGGATGGCAGGAAGCTTGGCCCTAGTGATATACTGGGCCGTACGCACTACCCTCTGTAGTGCCTTGCGGACAGAGGCCGAGCAGTTGCCATACCAGGCTCTCGCTGGTGCAGCTGTAGAACCATTTGAGGATCTGAGGACCCATGCCAAATCTTTTCAGTCTCCTGAGGGGGAATAGGTTTTGTCGTGCCCTCTCACGACTGTCTTGGTGTGCTTGGACCATGTTAGTTTGCTGGTGATGTGGACACGAAGGAACTTGAAGCACTCAACATGCTCCACTGTGTCCCAGTGTGCACACCACATCTTTTCAACGTGGATACTTGGTTGAGACTTTGATCAATGAGATTTCAACCTTTATTCACCCACTCAAAAAGATAACAAAGTTCAAATGGGAAATACAACAACTTAATGTGTAATCACTGTGCTTCATCTAATCGCACAATAAATGACCTGGATTGCAGTTTGCAGTTGAGATTACATTAAAAATACATAATGCAATGGTGTTCTAGATTCTGCACAGATTATTATAGTAATTGTGAAGAGGATTACATAAGAAGACATTTATAGGTACAGTAACCTCAAAATGTGGCCATGGATGTGTTACTCAATTTAAGAAGATATTTCGGGATTTTGTCAATAAAGACCTTAATCTACTTCCCCAGAGTCAGATTAACTCAGGGATACATTTTTTATCTCTGCATGCTATCAGATACCCATATACTTCCAGACATTAAGCTAATGCTAGTTAGCATTGGCTCGCAAAACTACCCCTAACTTCCTTCATACTGGACACAGAAACATAAAAATAGTATCCACGAGTTCATCTGAAAATCCCGAAGTATCCCTTTAAGGTTGAATAAATACTATTACATTAGTTTGTAATATAGCCTTAACTTTAGGCTAGTAACCGTATTACAAAAGCAACATTGAATTGTGTTTGGTTGACAACACAACCAAATATTAACATTTAAAGAAGTATCTAATGCTTGGGTAGTTTGATCTGATCCACTGCCTTAATCCTATTCTTTAACTTTTGGTTTAGTTGGAGATGTGAATTCAACATATAACTGATCTAAAATGTAAACACAACATGCAAAGTGTTGGTCCCATGTTTCATGAGCTGAAATAAAAGATCC
Source organism: Oncorhynchus nerka (assembly GCF_034236695.1). Taxonomy (NCBI): domain Eukaryota; kingdom Metazoa; phylum Chordata; class Actinopteri; order Salmoniformes; family Salmonidae; genus Oncorhynchus; species Oncorhynchus nerka. Next base: position 50,066,257 of record NC_088409.1, on the reverse strand, counting down.
CAGAAATGTTCCATTTGCACAAAAAAGCTTATTTCTCTCAAATTATATTATATCAAGAAGCTGATTAAACAGCATTATCATTACACAGGTGCACCTTGTGCTGTGGACAATAAAATGCCACTCTAAAATGTGCAGTTTTGTCACACAACACAGGGAGTGTGCAATTGGCATACTGACTGGGCAAATGCTCACCTTCGAAGGCCACTAGCACACTTCAGAAGTGTGCTCTTCACGGATTAATCCCAGTTTCAACTGTACCGAGCAGATGGCAGACAGCATGTATGGCGTCGTGTGGGTGACGTTGTGAACAGACTGCCCCATGGTGGGGTTATGGTATTGGCAGGCATAAGCTACGGACAACGAACGCAATTGCATTTTATCGATGGCAATTTGAGTGCACAGAGATACAGTGACTAGATCCTGAGGCCCATTGTCGTGTCATTTATCCACTGCAATCACCTCATGTTTCAGATAATGCATGGCAACATGTCGCAAGGATCTGTACACAATTCCTGGAAGCTGAACATTTTCCTGGAAGCTGAACATTGGCCTGCATACTCACCAGATATGTCACCCACTGAGCATGTTTGGGATGTTCTGGATCGATTTGTACGACAGCGTGTTCCAGTTCCCGCCTATATCCAGCAACTTCACACAGCCATTCCACAGGTCACAATCAACAGCCTAATCAACTCTATGCGAAGGAGATGTGTGAGGTTGTCACACCAGACACTGACTGGTTTTCTGATCCATGCGCCTACCTATTTTTTTTTAAGGTATTTGTCAAATCCATAGATTAGGGCATAATTCATTTATTTAAAGTGACTGATTTCCTAATGTGAACTGTAACTCAGTAAAATAGTCAATTGTTGCATGTTGCGTTTATATTTTTGTTCAGTGTAATTTGTTTACTTCTTGACAGGTCATTAGGCTATTTACTGTATTGCAAAAGTTATATTGAATTGTGTTTGTTTGTCAATCCAAACTTAATTTAAAGTGCATTTAAAGTTTGATTTTTAGATTTAGTCATATTCTTCAACTTAGATTTGAGATGGAGAGGTGAATCCAAAATATCAATTATTAATTTGTATACAAACTGTAATTAAAGCCAGACTAGTGGTTCCTCCTTTAAAAGTTGCGTCATGCTGCGGCACACCTTGCATACTACCGCAGCACGTCATTTAATTCTCTGAAATTTTTTCTGTTACTGCAAGCTATTGCTAATTTGACCATCAGATGGCATCTTTGAGAAGCATTTGATAGTATTCAGTATTGGCATTACTGTAAGTCATTGGCACAGATGGAACTATCCAAGCGGAAGATACATCTCCTTCAAAATGTTGATATTTTCACAATTCAATATTCAGTTTGTCTACAAATTAATAATTTAAATGTTTGATTCATGTCTCCATCTCAACCAAAAGTCAAAGTTAAAGAATAGGACATAATCAGATCAAACTTTAAATACACTTGAACTTTAAATAAAGTTTGATTTGATTTAGTCCAATTCTTTAACTTTGACTTTTGGTTGAGATGGAGACGTGAATCAAACATTTATTTTGAACTTGTAGATTAAATTTGAAATTGACCAAAGCTTGAAACCGTAGGCCTATATGTACTGGATATTTTTTGTTGAACACTGGGTTGAATTGACACTGGTTGTTGATGACTTTGCAAATGCTCATATTTTCTACATTGTAGAGTAAGAGTGAAGACATCAACACTATGAAATAACACAAATGGAATAATGTAGTAACCAAAAAAGTGTTAAACAAATCAAAACATATTTTATATTTGAGATTCTTCAAAGTAGCCATCCTTTGCCTTGATGACAGCTTTGCACACTCTTGGCATTCTCTCAACCAGCTTCATGAGCTTTTAGAAAAAGCTTTTAGAAAAAGCTGTTGCGCAGCAACTCACTGCCTTCCTGAAGACAAACAATGTATACGAAGTGCTTCAGTCTGGTTTTAAACGCCATCATAGCAATGAGACTGCACTTGTGAAGGTGGTAAATTACCTTTTAATGGTGTCAGACCGAGGCTCTGCATCTGTCCTCGTGCTCCTAGACCTTAGTGCTGCTTTTGATACCATCGATCACCACCTTTTTTGGGAGAGATTGGAAACCCAAATTGGTCTACACGGACAAGTTCTGGCCTGGTTTAGATCTTATCTGTCGGAAAGATATCAGTTTGTCTCTGTGAATGGTTTGTCTTCTGACAAATCAAATGGAAATGTCGGTGTTCCTCAAGGTTCCGTTTTAGGACCACTATTGTTTTCGCTACATATTTTACCTCTAGGGGATGTCATTCGAAAACATAATGTTAACTTTCACTGCTATGCGGATGACACGCAGCTGTACATTACCCTCGCTAGAAGCCTGTGTTTCAGACATAAGGAAGTGGATGGCTGCAAACTTTCTACTTTTAAACTTGGACCAAACAGAGATGCATGTTCTAGGTCCCAAGAAACAAAGAGATCTTCTGTTGAATCTGACAATTAATCTTGATGGCTGTACAGTCGTCTCAAATAAAACTGTGAAGGACCTCGGCGTTACTCTGGACCCTGATCTCTCTTTTGACGAACATATCAAACTTTCTGTCCAAAAATGATGCAGAAAAATGTATCCATGCTTTGTTACTTCTAGGTTAGACTACTGCAATGCTCTACTTTCCAGCTATCCGGATAAAGCACTAAATAAACTTCAGTTAGTGCTAAATACGGCTGCTAGAATCCTGACAAGAACCCCAAAAATGGATCATATTACTCCAGTGCTAAGCTCCCTACACTGGCTTCCTGTTAAGGCAATAATGTTTTTAGAAATTCTTTCAAATTAATTAAAAATGAAAAGCTGAAATGTCTTGAGTCAATAAGTATTCAACCTCTTAGTCATATAATTAGTTGCATGGACTCACTCTGTGTGCAATAATAGTGTTTAACATGATTTTTGAATGACGACCTTATCTCTGTACCCCACACATACAATTATCTGTATGGTCTCTCATTCGATCAGTGCATTTCAAACACAGATTCAACCACAAAGACCAGGGTGTAAGGGCCGACGCCGGACAGGAGAAGCAGGTACAGGGAGTCAGACATTTATTTGCGAACAGACAGAACAAGACAGGAACAGCGTCAGCACTCGGGTAACACGGACATATGACAAAACAATGCAGCAGTGGGGAACAGAGCTGGGGAACTGACAAATATAGGGGAGGTAATAAACCGGTGATTGAGTGAGTCCAGTTGAGTCAAATATCGCTGAAGCGCTTGATGGGGGAAGGCAAGTGTGCATAGATGATGGTTGCAGGAGTGCGTAACGCAGGGAAGCCTGGCGCCCATAAGCGCCAGGGGGAAGAGAGGGAGCAGGCCTGACAGTGCCACCCGGTGTCCCACCTGTGTGAGCCGGCCGAGACTTGGGCAAACCGGCTGGGGGTAAACTCCCCACAAACTGGCAGGGGCAGGGGAGCCTGGCGAGCCGGCTGAGGCATAGGAGGCATGAATGCCTGTCGATCCCCCTGCGGCGTGGAAGCCCGATGATAGGGCAGAGCATGACGTGGGATGGGAACCTGCCGAGCCAACCGAGGCAAGGAAACCTTTTGAGCCAGCTAGGACATGGAAGCCCGAGGAGCTGGCTTTAGGCACCCCCGGTTCCATCAGCGGCGGTGGAATCCAAGCCCGATGTCACCAACAAAACAGAAAAACTTACGATCCGGCTGAGGCTCGTGGGTTGGGTGCCAACGGGGGCAAGGAAACGGGGGCAAGGAAGCCATTCAAGCCAGCTAGGGCGTGGAAGCCCGACAAGCTGGCTAGGCACCCCCGGTTCCATCGGTGGCGACCCAGGACCGACGTCATCATCAACCAGAACGCCAGTACTCCCCGATGCTTCGTGTGATGGCTGCTGCATTCTGTAAGCAGGTATGGGGAGTCAGACATGTATTCGGGAACAGACATAGAACAAGACAGAACAGGGGTGACACGGACACATGACAAAAAATGCAGCAGCGAGAACAGAACTGGGGAACTGACAAATATAAGGAAGGTAATAAACAGGTTGAGTGAGGTGAGTCCAATATCGCTGAAGTGCGTGACGAGGGAAGGCAGGTGTGCGTAGTGCTGGGCAGCCTGGCACCCACGAGCACCAGGGGGAAGAGCGGGAGCAGGCGTGACACAGGAAGGTTTTCCAATGCCTCACAAATACAGTATTGGTAGATGGGTAAAAACTTTAAAAGCCGACATTGAATATCCCTTTGACCATGGTGAATCAATACACCTAGTCACTACAAAGACACAGGCGTCCTTCCTAACTCTGAGAGGAAAGAAATTCGAAAGAAGTTAGCTGAGAGGAACAATGAGGCCAGTGGTGATTTTAAAACTGTTACCAAGTTTAATGGCTGTGATAGGAGAAAACTGAGGATAGATCAACAACAACATTGTAGTTACTAACCTAATTGACAGAGTGAAAAGAAGAAAGTCTGTACAGAACTTGCAAGAATCACTTGCACAATGTGAATTTAATGTAATCTCTACTGCAATCCAGGGCATTTGGTTGTGCTATTGGCACAGAGATAACAAATTAAGTTGTTGAATAAATACAAAATATTGGACTTTGTATTCCCACTTTAACATGTTTGTGCTTTTAAGTGGTTGAAAGCGAAGTGATAACACAGTAAGATGACAACTAAACCAAAAATCTGACGTTGTTTTTCTATTGGAATTTGGTTATGCAACAACATTCTGTCTTTTCAGTGGGCAAATAAAGGTTGACATCTCGTTGACCAATGTCTCAACCAAAAATTCACAGAATTCCCACTTTGAAATTAAGTGGTGTGCCCAGTGGGATGAAGTGCTTTGGCAGCTTGGTGACGTCATCTAGCACCGGGTCTTTGAGCTTGATTATCACCTCAGAGATCAGCGAGAGTGGTGAGACAGGTTGATGTCTTTTATGTTGTGACCCTGCTGTGCTTGGAACCTGACACACTATGACTTCTCCATGACTCTGCTTTCAACAGACCAGAGGACACACACCTGTAAGTCAAACAGCTGTTTTCAACTACCTCTGCAAGCTCCAGGGCAGTGCACTCCCTTTGGGCCACATGCTTTCTACGCCATGTGTGTCACATCTGGTATGCACTTTCTCCTTCTAGCCCACAGAGGGTTGTTGTTATTGACTGTGCACACATTATTAGCAACAGATCAGAGCCATTCTGAAATGGAACTGTCAATATCCATCAGCACATCTCTTGATCTAATCTAAGAGAGAGAGAGATAGAGAGAGAGAGAGAGAGGAGAGAGAGAGAGAGAGAGAGAGAGAGAGAGAGAGATGGCCAAAATTTTACATGCCCGTAACCATTTGTGCTATTTTTTTTTTTTTTGAGGATTATACCACCTCAGTCATCGGCTTCATCAATAAGTGCATCGACGACGTCGTCCCCACAGTGACCGTGCGTACATATTCCAACCAGAAGCCAGGCAACATCCGCATCGAGCTAATGGCTAAAGCTGCCGCTTTCAAGGAGCGGGACACTCATCTGGAAGTTTATAAGAAATCCTGCTATGCACTCAGACTAACCATCAAACAAGCAAAGCGTCAATACAGGATTGAGATTGAATCCTACTGCACCGGCTCTGATGCTCTTCGGATGTGGCAGGGCTTGAAAACTGTTATGGACTACAAAGGGAAACCCAGATGCGAGCTGCCCAGTGATGTGAGCCTACCAGACGAGCTAAATGCCTTCTATGCTTGCTTCGAGGCAAGCAACACTTAAGCCAGGTGAGGTCACCGCATGTGTGGGGAGTGGAACAAAAGGGCTAGCTAAGGAATATTGAGCAGGGCTGGAGGCTCTACAATGAAATAAGACAATAATTACATTTACATTTAAGTCATTTAGCAGACGCTCTTATCCAGAGCGACCTACAAATTGGTGCGTTCACCTTAAGACATCCAGTGGAACAGCCACTTTACAATAGTGCATCTAAATCTTTTAAGGGGGGGGGGGGTGAGAGGGATTACTTCATCCTATCCTAGGTATTCCTTAAAGAGGTGGGGTTTCAGGTGTCTCCGGAAGGTGGTGATTGACTCCGCTGTCCTGGCGTCGTGAGGGAGTTTGTTCCACCATTGGGGGGCCAGAGCAGCGAACAGTTTTGACTGGGCTGAGCGGGAACTGTACTTCCTCAGTGGTAGGGAGGTGGGCAGGCCAGAGGTGGATGAACGCAGTGCCCTTGTTTGGGTGTAGGGCCTGATCAGAGCCTGGAGGTACTGAGGTGCCGTTCCCCTCACAGCTCCGTAGGCAAGCACCATGGTCTTGTAGCGGATGTGAGCTTCAACTGGAAGCCAGTGGAGAGAGCGGAGGAGCGGGGTGACGTGAGAGAACTTGGGAAGGTTGAACACCAGACGGGCTGCGGCGTTCTGGATGAGTTGTAGGGGTTTAATGGTACAGGCAGGGAGCCCAGCCAACAGCGAGTTGCAGTAATCCAGGGAGATGGGAGATGACAAGTGCCTGGATTAGGACCTGCGCCGCTTCCTGTGTGAGGCAGGGTCGTACTCTGCGGATGTTGTAGAGCATGAACCTACAGGAACGGGCCACCGCCTTGATGTTAGTTGAGAACGACAGGGTGTTGTCCAGGATCACGCCAAGGTTCTTAGCGCTCTGGGAGGAGGACACAATGGAGTTGTCAACCGTGATGGCGAGATCATGGAACGGGCAGTCCTTCCCCGGGAGGAAGAGCAGCTCCGTCTTGCCGAGGTTCAGCTTGAGGTGGTGATCCGTCATCCACACTGATATGTCTGCCAGACATGCAGAGATGCGATTCGCCACCTGGTCATCAGAAGGGGGAAAGGAGAAGATTAATTGTGTGTCGTCTGCATAGCAATGATAGGAGAGACCATGTGAGGTTATGACAGAGCCAAGTGACTTGGTGTATAGCGAGAATAGGAGAGGGCCTAGAACAGAGCCCTGGGGGACACCAGTGGTGAGAGCGCGTGGTGAGGAGACAGATTCTCGCCACGCCACCTGGTAGGAGCGACCTGTCAGGTAGGACGCAATCCAAGCGTGGGCCGCGCCGGAGATGCCCAACTCGGAGAGGGTGGAGAGGAGGATCTGATGGTTCACAGTATCGAAGGCAGCCGATAGGTCTAGAAGGATGAGAGCAGAGGAGAGAGAGTTAGCTTTAGCAGTGCGGAGCGCCTCCGTGATACAGAGAAGAGCAGTCTCAGTTGAATGACTAGTCTTGAAACCTGACTGATTTGGATCAAGAAGGTCATTCTGAGAGAGATAGCGGGAGAGCTGGCCAAGGACGGCACGTTCAAGAGTTTTGGAGAGAAAAGAAAGAAGGGATACTGGTCTGTAGTTGTTGACATCGGAGGGATCGAGTGTAGGTTTTTTCAGAAGGGGTGCAACTCTCGCTCTCTTGAAGACGGAAGGGACGTAGCCAGCGGTCAGGGATGAGTTGATGAGCGAGGTGAGGTAACGGAGAAGGTCTCCGGAAATGGTCTGGAGAAGAGAGGAGGGGATAGGGTCAAGCGGGCAGGTTGTTGGGCGGCCGGCCGTCACAAGACGCGAGATTTCATCTGGAGAGAGAGGGGAGAAAGAGGTCAGAGCACAGGGTAGGGCAGTGTGAGCAGAACCAGCGGTGTCGTTTGACTTAGCAAACGAGGATCGGATGTCGTCGACCTTCTTTTCAAAATGGTTGACGAAGTCATCTGCAGAGAGGGAGGAGGGGGAGGGGGAGGAGGATTCAGGAGGGAGGAGAAGGTGGCAAAGAGCTTCCTAGGGTTAGAGGCAGATGCTTGGAATTTAGAGTGGTAGAAAGTGGCTTTAGCAGCAGAGACAGAAGAGGAAAATATAGAGAGGAGGGAGTGAAAGGATGCCAGGTCCGCAGGGAGGCGAGTTTTCCTTCATTTCCGCTCGGCTGCCCGGAGCCCTGTTCTGTGAGCTCGCAATGAGTCGTCGAGCCACGGAGGCGGGAGGGGAGGACCGAGCCGGCCTGGAGGATAGGGGACATAGAGAGTCAAAGGATGCAGAAAGGGAGGAGAGGAGGGTTGAGGAGGCAGAATCAGGAGATAGGTTGGAGAAGGTTTGAGCAGAGGGAAGAGATGATAGGATGGAAGAGGAGAGAGTAGCGGGGAGAGAGAGCGAAGGTTGGGACGGCGCGATACCATCCGAGTAGGGGCAGTGTGGGAAGTGTTGGATGAGAGCGAGAGGGAAAAGGATACAAGGTAGTGGTCGGAGACTTGGAGGGGAGTTGCAATGAGGTTAGTGGAAGAACAGCATCTAGTAAAGATGAGGTCGAGCGTATTGCCTGCCTTGTGAGTAGGGGGGAAGGTGAGAGGGTGAGGTCAAAAGAGGAGAGGAGTGGAAAGAAGGAGGCAGAGAGGAATGAGTCAAAGGTAGACGTGGGGAGGTTAAAGTCGCCCAGAACTGTGAGAGGTGAGCCGTCCTCAGGAAAGGAGCTTATCAAGGCATCAAGCTCATTGATGAACTCTCCGAGGGAACCTGGAGGGCGATAAATGATAAGGATGTTAAGCTTGAAAGGGCTGGTAACTGTGACAGCATGGAATTCAAAGGAGGCGATAGACAGATGGGTAAGGGAGAAAGAGAGAATGACCACTTGGGAGAGATGAGGATCCCGGTGTCACCACCCCGCTGACCAGAAGCTCTCGGGGTGTGCGAGAACACGTGGGCGGACGAAGAGAGAGCAGTAGGAGTAGCAGTGTTATCTGTGGTGATCCATGTTTCCGTCAGTGCCAAGAAGTCGAGGGACTGGAGGGAGGCATAGGCTGAGATGAACTCTGCCTTGTTGGCCGCAGATCGGCAGTTCCAGAGGCTACCGGAGACCTGGAACTCCACGTGGGTCATGCGCGCTGGGACCACCAGATTAGGGTGGCCGCGGCCACGCGGTGGAGCGTTTGTATGGTCTGTGCAGAGAGGAGAGAACAGGGATAGACAGACACATAGTTGACAGGCTACAGAAGAGGCTACGCTAATGCAAAGGAGATTGGAATGACAAGTGGACTACACGTCTCGAATGTTCAGAAAGTTAAGCTTACGTAAAGAATCTTATTGACTAAAATGATTAAAATGATACAGTACTGCTGAAGTAGGCTAGCTGGCAGTGGCTGCGTTGTTGACTTTGTAGGCTAGCTGGCAGTGGCTGCGTTGTTGGCACTACACTAATCAAGTCGTTCCGTTGAGTGTGATAGTTTCTACAGTGCTGCTATTCGGGGCTAGCTGGCTAGCTAGCAGTGTTGATTACGTTACGTTGCGTTAAAAGAACGACAATAGCTGGCTAGCTAACCTAGAAAATCGCTCTAGACTACACAATTATCTTTGATACAAAGACGGCTATGTAGCTAGCTATGTAGCTAGCTACGATCAAACAAATCAAACCGTTGTACTGTAATGAAATGAAATGAAAATGTGATACTACCTGTGGAGCGAAGCGGAATGCGACCGGGTTGTTGAGTGAGGAAGTTCTATTCGGTAGACGTTGGCTAGCTGTTGGCTAGCTAGCAGTGTCTCCTACGTTAAGGACGACAAATAGCTGGCTAGCTAACCTCGGTAAATTAAGATAATCACTCTAAGACTACACACTCTAAACTACACAATTATCTTGGATACGAAGACAGCAAAGACAACTATGTAGCTAGCTAACACTACACTAATCAAGTCGTTCAGTTGAGTGTAATAGTTTTTACAGTGCTGCTATTCGGTAGACGGTGGACGTTTGCTAGCTGGCTAGCTGGCTAGCTGCTGGGCAGATAGCAGTGTAGACTACGTTAGGACGACTAAGAAATACGATAATTACGCAATTATCTTTGAGAAGCTAAGAAGAAATACAAAATCAAACCGTTGTACTATAATGAAATGTAATGAAATGTAATGAAAAGTTATACGGCTATGTAGCTAGCTAAGAAGAAATTGCTAAGATTAGACAAATCAAACCGTTGTACTATAATGAAATGTAATGAAATGTAATGAAAAGTTATACTACCTGCGGACCGAAGTGCCCATAGTTGTTTTTAATGAATAAAGCGAAACACTACAAAACAATAAATGAAACGTGAATAACCGAAACAGTACCGTGTGGTGAAACAAACACCGACACGGAAACATTCACCCTCAATAATCACTAACCAAAACAGCAATGGACAAGGCATATTGATATTAAGGAGAGGCATGTGTAGCCGATTGATCATAGGGTCCAGTGAGTAGCTAGGCGAGCTGGAGACATGGCGATTCAGACAGCTTGCAGACCGGGGATAGCAGGCTAGCAGATGGGCCTTTGGGGGACGTTGCAATGGGAGAGCCTGTTGAAAACTTCTTGGACGGATACATCGGCAGACCAGTCGTGATGGACTGGCAGGGCTCAATGTCGGCAGTAAAAGGGTCCTGGTCAATAGGTAGGTATTGTAGCCCAAGAACTGGCTGATGGACCTCTTCAGCTAACTGGGCAATGGGCCTAGCTCGAGGCTAGCTCCAAGCTAACTGGTGCTTGCTTCGGTACAGAGATGTTAGCCAGGAGTAGCCACTCGGATAGCAGCTAGCTAGCTGTGATGATCCTGTGTACAGGTTCAGAGCTTGCATTAGGAATCCGGAGATGTGGTAGAGAAAAAACAGTCCGATATGCTCTGGTTTGACATCATGCTGTGCAGACTGGCAGGAATGAACCGGGCTGAGGCTGGCTGATGTCCGAGTTAACGGTGATGACCGCTAACTAGCTAACTGACTACTAGCTAGTTATCTGGCTAGCTTCTGATGGGGGTTCCAGTTCTAAAGTGTAAAAAATAGCAGATCCGTACCACATTGGGTGAGGTGGGTTGCAGGAGATTATGTTCAGTCGGAAGACGGAAATTGAGATTTAAAAATATAAAAATATAAAAATATATACGAAGAAAAATATATATACATGGGACAAGACAAACAGACGTCCTACTGCTACGCCATCTTGGATTAGAATAGGAGATGGGTCCTGTAGATGAAGGGTCCCGTGTAGCTCAGGTGGTAGAGCATGGTGCTTCCCACGGGGGACAAGTACGAAAGTGTATGCACTCACTACTATAAGTCGCTCTGGATAAGAGTGTTTGCTAAAATGATTTTAAAAATGAAAGGAGATCTGAAATTACATCAGTTTTGTGCCCTTTAAGAGCCTGATGACCCTGGCACCTGTTTAAAGGCCAGCAGAGGTGAGTCTGCTGTCTCCTCCTGGGGGGTGCAGAGTGAGATCCTACGAGGACACACAGGTGGTCAAGGACTGGGAACTGGCACCTCTCCCAGCATAATTTGCAACAGAGGTGGAACTGCTCTGGAGATTTGAATTCACTACTATGAAATCACTGAGAATTTGGCACAAAAACAACTTTTTAGATGTCAGAGTAATTAGTTTCAGTTTGGGAATTTAGGAAAGACCCTGCCTAACAACCTGCAGAAACATGAGCAGAGCAGAGGCAGGGGATGACACTCCTCTAAGAGTGGTCTGCTCTGTCAGAAAGCTAATCTAATCTAATGCAGTGTATTGATTTATGAATCATGGACCATGTGTGACTATCTTTTTCGCAAAAGCATACATTTCGGTGGCTTATCAATGATAACATATTGCGTCTAGTGAGTAATAAACTGGTATAGGAAAACTGTTGCTGCTGTTTAATCACACATCGATATATTCAAAACTTCGCTGTTGGATTCCAATACTGTTGATTTAGAATATAGTGCTTACATAAGGCCCCTTTTTACCATAGTGAGGTTCTCAGTATAATCAAGAGGTAATGAATCATACTGTGTATGGGCTTACCTGCTAATAGCTTCTGTTTTGTTTCCCAGTTTTCTCCAGAACTGTGTTGGTGCTAAAGGAAGGGGCTGTTTTAGGATCTTTAACTTCTTGGCGCACCCATCTCGATAGCGGGATCATTTTCGTCAACATCCTCTGAATTGCAGAGCACGCAATTCAAATTAAATTACTAAAAATATTTAATTTTCATGAAATCACAAGAGCAATATACCAAAACACAGCTTAGCTTGTTGTTAATCCATCTGATGTGTCAGATTTCAAAGAAGCTTTACAGTAAAAACTATCAAAGCGTTTATGTTAGGACATCTCTCTCAGCAGACAAAACATTACAAACAGCTAGCAGCAAAGCAGATTGGTCACGAATGTCAGAAAAGCAATAAAAATGAATCGCTTACCTTTGATGATCTTCGGATGTTTGCACTCACGAGACTCCCAGTTACACAATAAATGTTCCTTTTGTTCCATAAAGATTATTTTTATATCCAAAATACCTCCATTTGGTTGGCTCATTTTGTTCAGAAATCCACAGGCTCGAGCGGTCACGACGGGGCAGACGAAAATTCCAAATAGTATCCGTAAAGTTCGTAGAAACATGTCAATCTTTTTTTATAAACAATCCTCAGGTTGTTTTTACAATAAATAATCGATAATATTTCATCCGACCGTAGCTTTTTCAATAGGAGAGAGAGAGAAAATGTCTGCTCCAAGCTGTTGCGCATGCAAAACTCTGCTGGCACCCAGCCATCCACTGACTTGATGTGATCCTTCTCGCTCCTTTTTTAGAATAAAAGCCTGAAACTATGTCTAAAGACTGTTCACACCATGTGGAAGCCATAGGGAAAGGAATCTGGTTGATATCTCTTTAAATGGAGGGAAGGCATGCAATGGAACAGGGAGATTCGTTTCTCTTAGGCACTTCCTTGTTGGATTTTCCTCAGGTTTTCACCTGCAATATCAGTTCTGTTATACTCACAGACAATAGTGTGACAGTTTTGGAAACTTTAGAGTAATTCTTATCCTAATCTGACAATTATATGCATATTCTAGATTCTGGGCCTGTACGTTTTTCATCCAAACATCAAAATACTGCCCCCTCCCCATTTCCCTCTCTCCCTCTCCCTCTCCTCTCTGGCTGAGTTTTCTCCAGCCCTCCTCCGGTCACCCTGCTGTGGAGTGATCTTGGCAGAAGCTTGGCAGATTGATTACAGGACTAGAAGCACAAGACTGCCTCTATACACAGCAGCACCTCAGTCCTCATACATACAGTACTCCTCGGTGGAAGTGATGTCTGGGTACACACAGAGGTGTCCCGAACACCAATATCCTTAACTTCTTGCGTCGAGCCATCCCGGATCCGGTATCGTGACTACAGCCTCAAGTTCATTACCATAACGCAACGTTAACTATTCATGAAAATCACAAATGAAATGAAATTAATCTATTTGCTCTCAAGCTTAGCCTTTTGTTAACAACACTGTCATCTCAGATTTTCAAAATATGCTTCTCAACCATTGCAAAACAAGCATTTGTGTAACTGTATTGATAGCTAATGTAGCATTTAGCTTAGCATTTAGCGTTAGCATTCAGCCGTCAACATTTTCCACAAAAACCAGAAAAAGCATTCAAATAAAATCATTTACCTTTGAAGAACTTCGGATGTTTTTAATGAGGAGACTCTCAGATAGCAAATGTTCAGTTTTTCCTGAAAGATTATTTGTTTAGCTCATTAGCATAACACAACGTTAACTATTCATGAAAATAACAAATGAAATGAAATTAATCTATTTGCTCTCAAGCTTAGCCCTTTGTTAACTTCTTAGTCCGCCCCACCCCGTATGCGGGTTCGTGACTACAAGCCTCAAGCTCATTACCATAACGCAACGTTAGCGATTTCTAAAAATCGCAAATGAAATGAAATAAATATGCCTGCTCTCAAGCTTATCCTTTTCTTAACAACACTGTCATCTCAGATTTTCAAAATATGCTTTTGAACCAGAGAAAATCAATCATTTGTGTAAGAGTGTTGATAGCTAGCTTAGCATTTAGCGTAGCATTTAGCACGCAACATATTCACAAAAACCAGCAAAGGAATCAAATAAAATAATTTACCTTTGAAGAACTTCAGATGTTTCAATGAGGAGACTCTCAGTTACATAGCAGATGTCCAGTTTTTCCTGAAAGATTCTTTGTGTAGGACAAATCGCTCCGTTTTGTTACTATGCATTTGGCTACCGAAACTAACTGAAAATTCAGTCACCTACACGTCGAACTTTTTTCCGAATTAACTCCATAATATCGACTGAAACATGGCAAACGTTGTTTGAATCAATCCTCAAGGTGTTTTGTCATATATCTCTTCATTGAAATGCCGTTCGTGGAAGCATGCTTTCTTCTCAGAATCGCATGGAAAAATACCAGTAGCTGAGTTTTGCGCACCAATTTCCACGCAGGACACCGTGCGGACACTTGGCAATTGTAGTCTCTTATGGTCAATCTTCCAATGATATGCCTGCAAATACGTCACAATGCTGCAGACACCTTGGGGAAACGACAGAAAGTGCAGGCTCATTCCTGGCGCATTCACAGCCATATAAGGAGATCATGGAAAACGTAGCTTCGGAAATCCTGTTCATTTCCTGGTTGCTGAAACATCTTGGTTTTGCCTGAAGGTTTTGTTCTAGGGCACTCACAGTGAAAATCTTTGCAGTTCTGGAAACGTCAGAGTGTTTTCTTTCCAAAGCTATCAATTCCATGCATAGTCGAGCATCTTTTCGTGACAAAATATTGCGCTTAAAACGGGCACGTCTTTTTATCCAAAAATGAAATACTGCCCCTAGAGTCTTAAGAGGTTAACAACACTGTCATCTCAGATTTTCAAAATATGCTTTTGAACCATAGCTAAACAAGCATTTGTGTAAGAGTATTGATAGCCTAGCATTGCATTAAGCCTAGCATTCAGCATGCAACATTTTCCACAAAAACCAGAAAATAATTAAAATAAAATCATTTACCTTTGAAGAACTTCGGATGTTTTCAATGAGGAGACTCTCAGATAGCAAATGTTCAGTTTTTCCTGAAAGATTATTTGTTTAGGACAAATCGCTCCGTGTTCTGCGTCACGTTTAGCTACGAAAAAAAACCTGTACCCAGGATTGTGTAAATCTATCCGCAAGCTCATTAGCATAACACAACGTTAACTATTCATGAAAATCGCAAATGAAATGAAATTAATCTATTTGCTCTCAAGCTTAGCCTTTTGTTAACAACACTGTCATCTCAGATTTTCAAAATATGCTTTTGAACCATAGCTAAACAAGCATTTGTGTAAGAGTATTGATAGCCTAGCATTGCATTAAGCCTAGCATTCAGCATGCAACATTTTCCACAAAAACCAGAAAATAATTAAAATAAAATAATTTACCTTTGAAGAACTTCGGATGTTTTCAATGAGGAGACTCTCAGATAGCAAATGTTCAGTTTTTCCTGAAAGATTATTTGTTTAGGACAAATCGCTCCGTTTTCTGCGTCACGTTTAGCTACGAAAAAAAAACCTGTACCCAGGATTGTGTAAATCTATCCGCAAGCTCATTAGCATAACACAACGTTAACTATTCATGAAGAACTTCAGATGTTTTCAATGAGGAGACTCTCTTAGATAGCAAATGTTCCGTTTTTACAAAAAATATTATTTGTGTCGACTAATCGCTCCGTTTTGTTCATCACATTTGGGGAGGGAAAAAATATATATTTTATTAAGTCATTAAAACGCAAACTTTTTTCCAAATTAACTCCATAATATCGACAGAAACATGGCAAACCGATGTTTAGAATCAATCCTCAAGGTGTTTTTCACATATCTATCGACGATAAAATCCATCGTGGCAGTTTACTTTCGCTTCTGAAGAAATGGAACGCGCATGGACCTACAGATTACGCACACAGGACACCGGGCGGGACACCAGGTAAATGTAGTCTCTTATGGTCAATCTTCCAATGATATGCCTACAAACACGTCACAATGCTGCAGACACCTCGGGGAATAGACAGAAACCGCAGGCTCATTCCTGGCACATTCACAGCCATATAAGGAGACATTGGAACACAGCGCCTTCAGAATCTGGGGCATTTCCTGTATGAAACTTCATCTTGGTTTCGCCTGTTGCATTAGTTCTGGGGCACTCACAGATAATATCTTTGCAGTTTTGGAGACGTCAGAGTTTTGTCTTTCCAAGGCTGTCAATTCCATGCATAGTCGAGCATCTTTTCGTGACAAAATATTGCGCTTAAAACGGGCACGTCTTTTTATCCAATAATGACATAGCGCCCCCATAGGTTGAACAGGTTAAACAAGTTACTCTGCAAGTTACCCAGGAGAGAACCTTGCTTAACATCTTCTTTCATGCTCTAATGTATTGGATTGACAATTCTCAGAAAAAAATGCTCAGTCCTCATCAGACAACAGGACATGAAATAAAACATTACTATCAAAAAGAAATTAAAATGTACAGGTCCTTAAGAACATAATACATTTACCATACAAACTGACTGCATGTTAACAGTAGCCTGCACAGTATTCGTCTGTGATTGGAATAATTTGAGTTATTTCCTCTGTGAGGAAAGGACTCCCTTCAGCTGATTATCTGATTGGACGTCCTACTGGTCGAAATCGGAGCTCAGGCAGCTCTGTGAGTACAGGGAAAATATTTTCTTCTCAGTCTTTCACTCTTACACACACACACACACACACACACACACACACACACACACACACACACACACACACACACACACACACACACACACACACACACACACACACACACACACACACACACACACACACACTCCTTACTATGAGAAGCCACTGTAGAGACATTTAATTTGTGTCCGCTAACACTGATAAGGTGGAAATCCAAGGCCTTAGCAATGCAGTCAGGAGAAACATTTGAAAATAAATCATACGCTAAATTACATTCTTAAATTGTGTTCACAGTCATTGTTGCAGGCAGGGATCTCTCTGCTTGCTCAAAAGTTCTTGGCATATCAGGTTCTATGAAAATACGAATTTATTACTGGATATTCCACCGGGATCCCTTGTGTGCAGCTATCAATCACTCTGGATGTGTGTATAAAATATATTTGTGTGAGTGTCTGTGGTATTTGAGTTTTAATTCATATTTCTGTGTGTGTGTGTGTGTGTGTGTGTGTGTGTGTGTGTGTGTGTGTGTGTGTGTGTGTGTGTGTGTGTGTGTGTGTGTGCGTTATCATGTAAATATTTGCATGTATGATAGAGTGGAGTGTGGAGAGGGCCTTCATCAAACTAAAAATAATTTTGGGTAATCGACACCACTGTTGGAAGATGACCTGAATAACCCTTTCCTCTCTTTCTCGGTTTCTCTGTTTCTCTTCATTTCTCTCTCTTCATTTTAATATATGACATGTAAAGTTCCTGAAGGGAAGGAAGATTGAAGAGATACTAACGAGAGAGAGAGAGGGAGAAAGAGTGCGCGAGAGAGAAAAAGAGAGAGCGAGGAGAAAGAGAGAGAGTGAGGCAGAAATAGAATGGTCTAAATGGAAAACCTAACCATTTTGAATGTCTCTATGCAATAATACCATCAGAAGACCTTACTTTAAACCCTGAAAATAGGCAAGAAAAACTCAGCTCCCTAGAACACACAATTAAAAACAACCAGAACCCAATTGACTACCAAATTACACATGCTGAACTTCTAAGAAAATACAAATAAATAAACCTGGAAAGGCATGTGCCCATGACAGCATCAATAATGAGCTGCAAGATGCCTTATTAAAGTTTTTTTCAATTGCTAATATGCATTGGTCAAAACTGAAGTTACATTATCAAAACTCTTCACACTCTTCTTTTCTAGTTCATACTCCACCACCTGCAAAACGATATATTTGCAGCACGTTTTCAAATGCTAACACACTGTTTCCAAAACTGTTAAAAACACATTCAAAACGGAATAATGGTAAAAATGTTGTCCATTTCTGCAGTAATCAGATTGAAACATATAGAAACACAGCTGATTGCAATTTCAGCTGATAGCCTACCCAAGTTTTCTGTTTTTAGTCTCGTTACCAAACAGACAAAAGAGGACATCTTCGGAATGATTTAGTTTGGAAACATGGATCAAGGAAGACAGGTTGGTGGGGAAAGAAGAGCGGCAGGAAGAGGGAGAATGCGTGGAGGACAAAGGAGAGGAAGACCAAGAGCGGTGGTCTCTGATGAGATAAGGGCCACAATTATTGACCATGTTGTAAACCATGGTCTCTCTTTGAGAGAGTCCGGTTTAAGGGTGCAACCAAATCTGCAGCGTTCAACAGTTGCATCAATAGTACACATTTTCCAGCAAAACAACAGGTGAGATGTGCATCCTTCAATGATAAATGAACTACAGATTACAGTGCAATACAGTATGTTAGCATTTGTACATATACTAACATTTTGAAATAATATATTGATTGTGTTTTTCAGTAGGATCCAAGGGTTGCCTCCCAAAGGAGGGCGAGGCAGAACATTATCAGATGCGCAGGAAATTCCCATTGTTGACATGGTAATTGGGACAGGAAATTTGGGACAGAGTGCTGGCAGACAATATCACTTTTGGGAATGTGAATACGGTCAGCACAACGACAATTACCAGAGTCCTAGAGAAACATAAAATAAGGATGAAGCAGTTGTACACTGTAC
Source organism: Oncorhynchus nerka (assembly GCF_034236695.1). Classification (NCBI taxonomy): domain Eukaryota; kingdom Metazoa; phylum Chordata; class Actinopteri; order Salmoniformes; family Salmonidae; genus Oncorhynchus; species Oncorhynchus nerka. The sequence continues at coordinate 50,047,761 of NC_088409.1, read as the reverse complement.
CCTTTGAGAGAAACGGTGAATGTGGGAAAGAACTCCGATATCAATATGTCTAGGTAAGATGTCTGTTCAGTAACTTAACAGGGCACATACAAATCAAATCAAATTTTATTTGTCACATGCACATGGTTAGCAGATGTTAATGCGAGTGTAGCGAAATGCTTGTGCTTCTAGTTCCGACAATGCAGTTATGCAGGTGAAGGTATGGCAGTAAGGTATAGCTATGCATAATGTAAAGTACTGTAAAACTGTGGATTTACTGTATTTTAATGGCGACGGAAGCCAGGCAAACTGCACGTACATTCATCTTTGTGGAAGAAGCTGGATTCAATCTAGCAAAAACACGCCGCAGGGGGAAGAAATGTGATTGGACAGAGTGCAACCGTGGTTGTCCCCGGCCAGAGAGAAGCTATCATCACAATGTGTGCAGCACTGTCCAATGATGGTTTGCTGTTACACAAACCACTCATTGGCCCCTACAATACAGAGAGGCTCATTTATTTTCTGGATGACCTGCATAATTGACTTGTGCCAGCGGAGGAGAGAGGGGCAAGAAACTGCCATACCTTCATTGTTGGGTTGGATAATGTTGCATTCCACCACTCTGCTGCAGTCACAAACTGGTTTGCTGCACATCCCAGGATGTCAGTACTATTCCTGCCTCCAAACTCCCCCTTCCTAAACCCCATAGAGGAGTTTTTGTTTCCATGGAGGTGGAAGGTTTATGACCACCAACCATCCACATGACTGGATGCCATGAATGTGGGGTGTGGAGATACTTATCCTGAAGGCTGCAATTGTTGGATTAGACATTCCAGAAGATGCTTTTCAAGATGCATCGCCAGAGAAGACATAAGATGTGATGTTGATGAGAACTTGTGGCCAACGCAGGAGAGAGGGAGAACGAGAACCCTCACAATACTGAACAGTATGAGTGACTATACTATACATGTTGATGTTTTTTTAAATGATTATGTGTTTAATCTTTTTACTTTTCACAAGTAAATGACTATATGCGAAGATATAGAGAAAAATAAAGGCTATTGAAGCAAATTGCTGCATTTCTGATGCATTCTTGTTACATATACTTTAGTACAGTCAATAAAGTGAAAAGGTGTTATACTTATTCTATAATGAAATACTGATATATGTGAAATCACTCAAACTTCAAGGAGAAGTTAACCATTTATGTAGTGCTCCGTGTTAGTTTTCTTTAGGTCAGTGTGTTATTAGTGACAATGTATGCTTTCTGAGTGAGAACTGTTGCCAGTGTTATGGTCGAACAAGCTTATTTTGAGACATGTATGAAGTGGTTAGAGTGAATTATTGAAGGTGAGATTAACTGTTTGGCCCAGATTCATGTTGGTAATGCAGACTGTGAAGAGTTTTGAAAAAGTGGCTTAAGTATTGACCGATGCTTGTTAGCAATTGAAAAAAAATGTACAACTATTCAACCTGGTTTTGGAGAGTGGCTGCTTCCCTGATTTTTAGAACCAGGGGCCTCATAACCCCATATATAAAAAAGGTGACAAATTACACCCTGATATCAATATGGGAATGTGTCACCACATGAGGAAACTGTTCTGCTCTATTCTCAGTGACCAAACACAGACCTTCACACAACGCTCTCAGCAAAAAACGAATTGTCTTTCAACCCAAACACATACACACATTACACACACTAATAAACTAGCATGTTCATCAGAAAAGCAGAGGAAAAGTATTTGCATGTTTTGTTAATTAAGAATGCTTTTGATTACATATGGCATGATGGATTATATTACAAAACCCTCCAAAGCGGCATTGCGGGTAAAGTATACAGTCGTGGCCAAAAGTTTTGAAAATTACACAAATATACATTTTCAGAAAGTCTGCTGCCTCAGTTTGTATGATGGAAATTTGCATATACTCCAGAATGTTATGAAGAGTGATCAGATGAATTGCAATTAATTGCAAAGTCCCTCTTTGCCATGCAAATGAACTGGATCCCCCAAAAACATTTCCACTGCATTTAATCCCTGCCACAAAAGGACCAGCTCGCATCATGTCAGTGATTCTCTTGTTAACATATGTGTGAGTGTTGACGAGGACAAGGCTGGAGATCACTCTGTCATGCTGATTGAGTTTGAATAACAGACTGGAAGCTTCAAAAGGAGAGTGGTGCTTGGAATCATTGTTCTTCCTCTGTTAACCATGGAAACATGTGCCGTCATCATTCCTTTGCACAAAAAGGGCTTCACGGGCAAGGATATTGCTGCCAGTACGATTGCACCTAAATCAACCATTTATCGGATCATCAAGAATTTCAAGGAGAGCGGTTCAATTGTTGTGAAGAAGGCTTCAGGGTGCCCAAGAAAGTCTAGCAAGCGCCAGGACCGTCTCCTAAAGTTGATTCAGCTGTGGGATCGGGGCACCACCAGTACAGAGTTTGCTCAGGAATGGCAGCATGCAGGTGTGAGTGCATCTGCACGCACAGTGAGGCGAAGACTTTTGGCAGATGGCTTGGTGTCAAGAAGGGCAGCAAAGAAGCCACTTCTCTCCAGGAAAAACATCAGGGACAGACTGATATTCTGCAAAAGGTACAGGGATTGGACTGCTGAGGACTGGGGTACAGTCATTTTCTCTGATGAATCCACTTTCCGATTGTTTGGGGCCTCTGGAAAAAAGCTTGTCCGGAGAAGACAAGGTGAGCGCTACCATCCTGTGTCATGCCAACAGTAAAGCATCCCGAGACCATTCATGTGTGGCGTTGCTTCTCATCCAAGGCAGTGGGCTCACTCACAATTTTGCCTAAGAACACAGCCATGAACAAAGAATGGTACCAACACATCCTCAGAGAGCAACTTCTCCCAACCAACCAGGAACAGTTTGGTGATGAACAATGCCATTTCCAGCATGATGGAGCACCTTGCCATTGGCCAAAAGTGATAACTAAGTGGCTCGGGGAACAAAACATCGATATTTTGGGTCCATGGCCAGGAAACTCCCCAGACCTTAATCCCATTGAGAACTTGTGATCAATCCTCAAGAGACGGGTGGACAAACAAAAACCCACAAATTCTGACTAACTCCAAGCATTCATTATGCAAGAATAGGCTGCCATCAGTCAGGATGTGGCCCAGAAGTTAATTGACAGCATGCCAGGGCAGATTGCAGAGGTCTTGAAAAAGAAGGGTCAACACTGCAAATACAGTGCCTTGCGAAAGTATTCGGCCCCCTTGAACTTTGCGACCTTTGCCACATTTCAGGCTTCAAACATAAAGATATAAAACTGTATTTATTTGTGAAGAATCAACAACAAGTGGGACACAATCATGAAGTGGAATGACATTTATTGGATATTTCAAACTTTTTTTTTTTTTTTAATTAACAAATCAAAAACTGAAAAATTGGGCGTGCAAAGTTATTCAGCCCCTGTAAACCCAACAGTTAAACCTTGAAAAGGGTCCCCTGAGTCAGCTGTTAAAAATACTAAACAACCCGATTATCCAAACACACAGGGAAATCAATCAGATTGTTACAGATATTAAACCTCCTTTTATACAAATTGGGAAAATTAAACAACATCCCAGAATGAACTAAACTGCTATTTGGCCCTCAAAAGAGAATACAAATTGGCAGAATATCTTTACTTTGTCAGAGATACACAAAAGAGACAGATCCTGACCAAATACATGCTCAGCGACCACCAATTGGCTATAGAAAAAGGGAGACACAAAAAGATATGGCTACCCAAAGAGGAGCAAATATGAAAATGTATGCACTCCCTACTGTAAGTCACTCTGGATAAGAGTGTCTGCTTAATGACGTTAAAATAATGACATAACGCTGGGAATTATTCTTGGTGAGGGAGAAACCACAAATATAACTGCCAGTTATGTGTATGATTGCCATAGCCTGATGGACATCCCATGAACATTAATTCCCTGAAGTATTTACATTGTATATAACTTTCAAGTAATACATAGTGTAACCATCATACATTCTGTTGTTTATTTTTTTGCCATTTTTATTATAATGTTATTTGTATTTAATTAAGTCTTTTGACTGAAGATCAAACAATACAACAGCAGTAATGTTGCACATGTATACATGATTACACTACATTACCAAAAGTATGTGAACACCTTCAGCCACAAGACCATTAGTGAGGTTGGGCGATTAGGCCTGGCTCGAGGTCGGCATTCCAATTCATCCCAAAGGTGTTCGATGGGGTTAAGGTCAGAGCTTTGGGCAGGCCTGTCAAGTTCTTCCACACTGATCTCAACAAACCATTTCTGTACGGACCTCACTTTGTGCACAGGAGCATTGTCATGATGAAACAGGCAAGGACCTTCCCCAAACTGTTTCCACAAAGTTGGAAGCACAAAATTGTCTAGAATGTCATTGAATGCTGTAGCGTTAAGATTTCCCTTCACTAAAACCAAGGGGCCTACCTTGAACCATGATAAACAGCCCCAGACCATTATTGCTCCTCCACCAAACTTTACAATTGGAACTATGCATTCGAGCAGGTAGCATTCTCCTGGCATCCGCCAAACCGAGATTCATCTGTCAGACTACCACATGGTGAAGACTGCCACATGGTAAAGCGGGATTCATCACTCCAGAGAATGCGTTCCGACTGCTCCAGAGTCCAATGGCAGTGAGCTTTACACCACTCCAGCCGATGCTTAGCATTGCCCATTGTTAACTTAGGCTTGTGTGGTGCTGCTCGGCCATGGAAACCCATTTCATGAAGCTCCCGATGAACAGTTATTGTGCTACCGTTGCTTCCAGAGGCAGTTTGGAACACGATAGTGAGTGTTGCAACCGAGGACAGACGATTTGTACGCGCTACGCGCTTCAGCAATCGGCGGTGCCATTCTGTGAGCTTGTGTGGCCTAACCACTTCGCGCCTGAGCGGCTCCTAGACGTTTTCACTTCACAATAACAGCACTTACATTTTACAGGGTCAGCTCTAGCAGGACAGAAATTTGGAGAACTGACTTGTTGGATAGGTGGCATCCTATGACGGTGCCACATTGAAAGTCACTGAGCTCTTCAGTAAGGCCAATCTACTGCCACTGTTTGTCTATGGAGATTGCATGGCTGTTTGCTCAATTTTATACACCTGTCAGCAACGGGTGTTGCTGAAATGGCTATTATTACTACTCCTATTATTAATGTACTATTATTACTAATCCTGAATTAACTGTATTTCATTATCCTCATTGCATTGTAGTGTATTTACTAAAATGCTGTACCACTCTACTGCTTTGGCAATATCTACCAATTGTATTTCATGCCAACAAAGCAATCTGAATTTAATTTCAGTGAGAGAGAGAGAGAATAATGGACAGTGGCACAGCTGTATTGAGTAGCGTGTCATACAAGGTAGGTTGAGATGGGGAGATGCTTTCTGATCTTGAAACAGTGCAGAGATCAGCATCAAACAAAGACAAACATGATGGACAATAGGGGCTTAAGAAGAGATAGCATGCAGCAGTAAAATAACATAAAAAGAATGAGAGGAAGGTAGCCTACAGTATGGACAAGATTGAGCATAGCCTAGTCCTGGACTAAGACACATTTTTAGTCTAACCCTAACCCTAAACTTAACCCTAACCATGACCTAATCAAGCGATTACATATCAACCAGAGTTGCAGTGGATCGTTTGTTGATCATGTGATCATGTGTAGATCATCTATACGGGGCCATTCAACTAAAGTTACCGGCATTTTCCACACAAAATCTCGGTGAAACATCCCTAAATGTATACTGCATACATACATATGTGAGAGAGGAGATGACAGAGGCGTGGAAAGTTTGTCTGCTCCCTCAATACCTGGAACGTAGCAACAGTTGTTTCCCCCCTATCCAGGATTTCTTACAACCTCCTAACAGCCACTCTGACTTCTGAGTTGGCATTGCTGGTTAGGGAGGAAGGCTGTAATGTCCAGTAAATGAGTGTTAATTAGGAACTAAGTGGTTAGCTAACACCCCTCACAGCTGCATTCTCCAGAATGCCACATTGCTTCCTAGAAGCACATCATTCTTTGAATAACTCCTCAGGGAAAAGGGGAAATAAGCCATTCCCCTAAATATTCACCCTGCTGGGAGATGGCTGGTCCGGGCTAGGCTCCGGGGGTCAAGGGGTGTTAGACCAGGGTGTGAGGGGCTACGTGAAGAGGGTGTGAGGGGCGTGATCTTCCAGTGTCTATGCCTAGGGTAAATAGCAGGGTGAGTTCAGAACCCTAATTACCAGCATGTTTATCCCTAAACATCTGGGCTGCCACGCTGTGTGCTGAGTGATGGCTTACATTACATTTTCATTATGGAAACTGTCACCATCAAACCAGGGGGAAGCAAATGCTACCAAGCTGTATGGCAAGGGCCCCACTTCACATGAAAATGTTAGTGGGTGAACGTGATCAGACCAAACAATGTTTTAAGAAGGGAAATTAAAGAACGTGTCTCAGCTAAGGTATCATTTAACTGCGTCTCTGCTTCTTATAGGAAATGAAAACGAAGTGTAGGCGAGTCACATCCCCACTGCAATTGCTTTATAATCTTGATATAGATCCACCTCAGTCTGAGAGTGGAGACATCTATCACCATCAGGGCTTTTGCTTTCAAAGGAGTCTGCCAAGTGAGCCAAGGGAAATGTCTCTCGGGCTCACCCACACTTCCTGTACAAGCCTGCCTTGACGGAGATAACGCTAAAACCAAATCGCTATCAGGATGAAGACATGGCTTTCTCACATCAACACCACCGTAGATGGATTCTTATTGCCTGTTTATGTTCCAGAGCTGCTATTATTACACTGTTAATCACCATGATCATGTTACAAATGAGGGAGAGGGAGTTTCACTTGGTAAATGAAGAGTCTTGATTACAAACGGACACTATTCATAAAAAAATGTTCAATAGATTTAATTTGGAGAGGATTTGACTTATCTGATTCAGGGGTCTAGATATGAAAGTGTGTGTGTGGTAAGTCTGGAAGCTGATAGATAATTAACAATAAACATAAAACAGCAATCAGTTTCTTTCTCCAATGAGAGGTTGATAGCCTACATTAGACCTCAGATCTAGTATGCTGAGCAGGTCTGAATGTATCGACACCGTAGGCTAAATGAAAAAATCTCTTCTACAGGCATCGTTCCTCCATTGTTCTCCCCTCAGACTTAAATAAAGAGTCTCCCAAAAGCCACATGTCTCTAAGTATGTATTTCTGCTGTTCTAATTAGAGGCTCTCTCTCAGCCGGGCAACGGCCCAGCAACAGGAAGAGTTACATACACCCAAATTAAAACAAAACTCAACAAATAAAAATTATAAACATTTTGACAAAATAAATCACAGGCGAAACCCCAAATAAAACAAGATGGGGATTCTTTTAAACGTGTGTCTGTAAGACAATGTGTGAGTTGCATTTTGTTTACTGAATTTGTTTGACTTAAGGCGGTGGAGGTGTACTGTGCTATGTCCTCAACTGATCTATAGGTTCTAAAAACCACACTACTCTTTCTACAATCCATTGGAGCCACAGACAATGTCTCCAATTGTTTTCCATTTCTATCTCTTGTTTTACTGACATTCGGATCTAATGAACTGAACGAACTCGGCTGATATGCCATTCCTCTATTGTGATTGTCGGAATGCAAATAGGTGAGCCTATAATGTTTTTACTGAACTGAATTTTATTGGCAAACAGATCTAATGAACTGAACAAAATGGTCTGATATGCCTTTCTTTTGTTGTGATTGACAACTGCCAACTTGCAAAGTGAGCTGATAATGAGCAGCTTGTATGGGAATATCTGGACATTACGTTTCTTGCGTTTGGCTAGTACAGTTTTTCCGATGATGACAGTAATGAGGACGATGATTGCATTGTTGTTGATATTATTATTATTATATCTATCATTATACCTAATTATATTATCGTATTTATGATTAATACCAATATTAGTATTAGTATTAATATTATTATTATTAATTGGTAAAGAACACAAGGGAATAATTGTTAGGATCTTGGTAGTGATTGGCTAAGTTGCTCTCTGAGGATGTGTTGGTACAAAGTTTACATGCACCTTAGCCAAATACATTTAAACTCAGTTTTTCACAATTCCTGACATTTAATCCTAATAAAAAATCCCTGTCCAAGGTCAGTTAGGATCACCACTTTATTTTAAGAATGTGAAATGATAGTAGAGAATAATAGTAGAGAGAATTATTTATTTCAGGGGAAAACTCCAGGGATTGATGGAATACCAGTTGAGTTATATCAAACCTTTTTGATGTACTCAAAAATACACTATTAGCATGTGTTAACTACTCCTATAAAAATTATAGATACACAGCAAGGTCTGACTTCAAAATTACTGAAATATTACTGAAATTGGACCCAGGTGGTACAGTTTTACTTCCTGTAAAAGTTGCGTCATACTGCAGCCCACCTTGCGGGCTGCTGCAGAATTCTATTGCACATTATTTAATTGTCAGCCATTGTTGCCATTAATGCTAGTTAGTGCTAGTTTGACCACCAGAGGGGATCTTTGAGAAACATTTGATAGTCTTTAATATTGGCTGTACTAGAGAATTTAAAACCTTTTTTGCAAGAACATAATACAGTGGGGAGAACAAGTATTTGATACACTGCTGATTTAGACGGTTTTCCTACTTACAAAGCATGTAGAGGTCTGTAATTTTTATCATAGGTACATTTCAACTGTGTGAGACGGAATCTAAAACAAAAATCCAGAAAATCACATTGTATGATTTTTAAGTAATTAATTGTGTGTTACTGTATCAAATACTTGTTCTCCCCACTGTATATGGGATTGATTTTAAGAGATTTTGCTTAGTTAATTTGATAAATATTATGGTGTTTCTATTCCCCCCAAAATAAAAACAAAACCCTAGGTTTTCCGTTCGGAAAATATGGTGCTGTACAACGTGACTGTCAGAAGTAGGGTACAGTACTAAGAGCATAACATTTCCACACCAATACCCAAACGGAGATTCAGTGAAAATAGAAATCTCATTGATTCATCAAGACCAGTCCCCATGCTTGTCTCAGAGCAGTGAGAAACTGTGCTGAAATAGTTGACCACACGCGGGTAGGCTATTGCTTCAAATCCTAATGCTTCTAACTTCAATGTTTTTTTTAAATAAATAAGACCTACACCATTTTTAAAAGCACATTACTCAACACTGGGGAGACTCATGTCGCCTATAGTAGGCCTACAGTATATCTAAAAAAAAAAAACATTTAGAGGATTGGAGTATTCTAAATTAATATCTAATTGTTATGTTTTGTTAGGGCAAATCTGATCTGTGAGAATATCTGATGGGCTTTTATATTATTCTAAATTAATTAATAATAATAATAATAATAATAATAATTGCTTTGTTTAAAAAATAACTATATTTTGGAGATTATTTCGTTTTCAAATAACCAAAAGTGAGTGATTGTAATCTGAATAAAGACCAAAATATATATTTTTGTTTTTAGAGGGAGAGAAACCAAATGCCCATGTGCCTATTCTTTTGGACAAGGACATCCCCGGCCAGCCAAACCCTCCCATAACCCGGACTCCCAATCACAGCCGGATGTGATACAGCCTGGATTCGAACCAGGGAGTGTAGTGATGCCTCTTGCATTGAGATTCTGTGCCTTAGACCACTGCCATTGACCTGCTAATAGCCCATACTAGAAACGATGTTTGCAGAATTCACAGCCTGTGATGTTTGTGAAAAACAGGATCAATAATAATAACAATACTTTTCTCCCCTTCTACATGTTAAAGGGTCCAATTGATATTTTTAATCAATTAGTATATTTGAGTTTAACCACGATATTTGTTGTATTATTTGTTCTGTCAATTCTGGTGGATTACACTGAAATTGCAACCAACTTCATATGGCTTGTTTAAAAAATAATGATAAATTGGAGATTATTTAACTTACAAACTGCTATGTGTTCCACAATAATTCACTGTTGCCTCCTTTTTCAGGTATCGTGGCTTGAGATTTCTTTGATGAAGAAATCATCAAGAGATATACTGGACTCAGAGAGGTGTTTCTGGGACCAGATTGTTTCTTTCAAGGTAGGATTATAGCAATATTTTGTTATGTTTAGGCCTATTTACATGTATATTTCTAGTATAGTACCTAATGTTAGCTGTTAGTCTAAATGTATTTTTTTATTCCCCAAATGCAGACAATGACCCAAACCAAATTGGGTGATTTTCACACTTACAGCAGCTGGGTAATGAAGAGTTGCGCGTCAATTCATAAACCATGTGCCATGGAATCTCTTCCCAACTATTTTGCAATCTAAATGGCTCTCCGGCATTTTGCGGTTGCATGAGGTCTTGAGTTAGAAATGTAACACTTAAGCATCGAATACATTGCAAATTGTCACGCCTACAGTAGCCAAGCTATGAAGAGTCTACTGAAAACATTGTTTGCATGATGGGCTACACCTGTTACAGTACTACAGTACACTAGTGTAAATCCATTTTCAAAATGCTTTCAGCTGTCCATCACTACTGTAAATAAAAACATAGCATTCTTTATTGTAACCACAATGTCACAAATAATTTGAATCTACCTTTCCAATTACTTTTAGAGTTTACAAAACCTTAGTGTAAAAACAGTTTAGTAAGTAATATGCTACTACAGTCCAGTTACAGCTTGTTCTGATCAAGTAGAAACAAAAAAAAAGTGTATTTTTTCATTGTTTATTTAGTGGCACCACAAATGTGAATTAATATTTACAAAACTATTTACGAAACAAAACACATTATAAAATTGCAAAAAATAAAATATTTGAACCTTTATTTAACTAGGCAAGTCAGTTAAAGAACAAATTCTTATTTACAATGATGGCCTACCCGTGCAAAACCCAGATGATGATGGGCCAATTTTGCACCGCCCTACGTGACTCCCAATCACAGCCGGATGTGATACAGCCTGGATTCAAGGGACTATAGTGGGACTATAGTGATGCCTCTTGCACTGAGATGCAGTGCCTTAGACCGCTGCGCCAATTGGGAGCAATAAGACCAATATATATATATATATATATATTATTTATTTTTCTCTCATTCTCGGACTGGAAACATTGTTTGCAGAGTTCACAATCTCATTTTCAGGTCCTTGTTTAAAAAATAACAATATTTTGGAGATGATTTCATTTTCAAGTAACTGAAAGTGAACGAGAAAAAGGCCGTTCTTGAACATGGGGTGAGACATTCTTACTCATTTGTAACTAAAGCCAGTTTCTTATTTAGAATGATTTATTTCTGTTTTTAGAGAGTGAGGCTGGCATGGGTATCGAACAAGCATTTGTAGCAACGCAGTTTGCACTGCGATGCAGTGTCTTAGACTGCTACGACACTCGGGAGGCCCCATCCATTTTTTATGCTGATCAATTGCCTTGCACAAAGTATCTATTGCCCTTATATTAGCCCATAATGGCAGTGCACAACATGACCGGTTGAGAGTAGGCTACAGTACTACAGTAAGAGCAAAATAACCCTAGCATTTCCACACCCTAATTGTAGTCTAACCAATAACCAAACTGAGATTCAGTGAAATAAAAAAATAAATAAAAAATCTCATTGATTTTTCAAGAGCAGTCCCATGCTTGTCTTAGAGCAGCGCTGTCTTTGATCTCTGAATGCTGTTTTTTCCCCTTCCACACGTCCATTAATTTTGAAAGAGTATTTTCCAGTAAGCATAATCAGTGCTCTAACTCCCCCTTGCGCTGGTCTGGAGCAGTAATGCAGTGATGCAGGGCACTGTACTAAACCACAAATTACCTCTAAATCCTGCAGCATAATCTCAAAACTTTTAGTTGAGCAACCACTGTAAGTATAAAGATCCAGTCCATTTAAAAAATGGAGGCCCTTCACACTTTAATGTTGTGATGCAGAAATCCTGGCAAAATGAAAAAGGTTTTACTGGATATTATTCATCCTGATCAGACAGGTTTTTTATATGGACGATACATTGGAGATAATATAAGATAATTACTTGAAACAATAGAATACTATGAAACATCGAAGAAGCCAAGTCTGGTCTTCAAGGCAAATGTTTGAATGTTGAAAAGGCCTTTGATAAAGTACAATTTCTTTATAAATGCCTGGACTATTTTAATTTTGGAGAATCTCTTATACAATGGGTAAAAGTTATGTATAGGTACCCCATGTGTAAAATAGTAAAAATGGTTACTTGAACTGTCAAGAGGAGTAAAACAAGGGTGTCCATTGTCTCCATATCAATTTGTTTTGGCCATCAAAATATTCAAATCAGATCCAACAATAATGTCAAGGAGTTAAAAATGAAGGGCTTACAAAAAAAAAGTGTCAATGTATGCTGATGACTCAAATTCTCTTTTAAGTCCACAATCTGGATCTCATTGATGATCTAGATAATTTCTCTAGCTTCTCTGGACCAAAACCTAAATATGATAAGTGTACTATATTACATATTGGATCACTAAAAGACACAACATGTACATTACCCTATAGTTTGCCAATAAAATGGTCTGATGGTGAAGTAAACATAATTGGTATTCATATCCTTAAAAAATTGAATGAACTCACTACAACAAATTGCAATAGAAAGTAGGCAAATATAGACAAGACCTTGCAACCACCTGTTTCTTTATGGAAAAATCACACTGATTAACTATTTAGTCATATCACAGTTTACTTATTTACTTATGGCGTTGCCTACTCCAGACAAATTGTTTTTGAATTATATGAGCAAATAATATTTCACTTTATTTGGAAAGGTAAGCCAGACAATTAAATGTGCATATTTATATAATTAATATGAGCTTGGGGGGGCGACAGTTATTAAATATCAAAGCATCAACCCCCTGGCGAATAGCTTCAGTCATGCAAAAGTTATACTTAAACCAAAACTGGTTCTCCAGTAGATTAATAAAAAAAATGCATTTTTGCCTTTATCCAGATTACAACCTCTCACTTTCAGTTAATTGAAAATGAAACTTTTTTCAATGCACAGTTTCTTCAGAAAGTATTCATACCTCTTGAGTTATTTCACATTTGGTTGTGTTACAGCCTCAATTCAAAATGGATTAAATAGATTTTATTTTCTCACTCATCTACACACAATACCCCATAATGACAAAGAGGCCGATTCCGATTTAGAAATTTAAGCCAACACACTTCTCAATATTTGGTATTCAGACCTTATTCAGTCACGTAATGGGATTGCAGGCGTGGTTCCCTTGCATGAGCTGAGTACATTTAATTAAACTGCTGAAAACCCTCCCACTTGCTGGCCAACAGATTTTCACATGAAGTTTTCATTCAATAGTATTTTCAGTACAATTATCTTAAGCCATCGCTTTAAATATGGTGTATGTTTAATTAGAATTTTGACAACAAACTAAAATACATAGAGAGAACGGGTTCAGAAAATAGGGATCAGTGAAAGAATACCATCTATGCAGCTTCGTCTCTGTTTCAGCACAGACTGGTATATTAAAACATACTCTAATCTTATAGATTATTTTGGCAAATTTTAGGTTTAGTATGTATGAATCATAAAAAAAACAGGTTTGGAGAGCCAATACATGCTAAATATATTGATGAATAAAGATACAGTGGTTTGATTCATCCTGAAAGTTGTCATATTCAAGTTCAATCCATTAAATAATGGATGGTGGATTTTTTTTTTAGAATAGGGCTGGAACAGTGGTCATCAATCTACCCTCACTAATCATGGAAATGTATGACAACGTTCCAGTCGTCGTGAACCGTGCGCCAGGCTCCAGGTTTATCCTGCTACGTGTGGAGTCCCATGATGATTCAGAGGTTCCATGTCCCAAATTATTTGAACAACATTAGCCTAATATGATCCACTAATGCTAGTGACCCTCAGGAACTACTTACACGGAGGCAACAGAGGAAAGAAAGGTAAACGGAAGAGAATGATTCAAAATGTAAGCTACAGTTTAAAGAGAAGCGCTAAAGTGACCGTTACAAATGTATGTGTGTGTTATTGACGGTGGCTCCCATTAATGGCTAATATTTAAGATGATACAAATTGTCAAATAAAACTGAGAAAATCCGGGGCATAGGCTATAATTAAAACATTCTAAGGTGTATACTTCAACTGGGCAGGTTAAGCTCTACAGAAGCCTAGCTTGGGAGTTCACATTTCATCCACGCAAATTATGAGGGCACACAATAACAATTCTGAATAACGGCACAGCTATTTATAGCATATTCTATTGTGGAAAAGGAGGCACAGTACATGTCACATAAAACCCCACCTCTTTAAGGAATACCTAGGATAGGATAAAGTAATCCCTCTCACCCCCCCCCCCCCCCCTTAAAAGATTTAGATGCACTACTGTTCCACTGGATGTCATAAGGTGAATGCACCAATTTGTAAGTCGCTCTGGATAAGAGCGTCTGCTAAATGAGACTTAAATGTAAATATGATTTTCTGTATGCTTCATTATGGCTTGGTTTCACATTCGTCTCCAGGGATCATAAAGATTTTTTTTTATAGTTAACAATTACTATGTGTATTTTACAATCCCCTTCTCCAAATAAATTACTCATTTACCTATCTCTTATCAGTAGCTATTATGCATTTATGCATGGAGAATGGGAAAAAAATAAAGATGCTTTTAAACATTTTTTCTTTTTTGTGGGTGGGGGTGGGTAGATCAGCTTTGATATTGCATATAGATGTTGTCTTCCATCAATGTAACTATCTGCATAATTTCCATTCCATTATATATATATATTTTATAAATACATACAGTGGGGCAAAAAAGTATTTAGTCAGCCAGCAATTGTGCAAGTTCTCCCACTTAAAAAGATGAGAGAGGCCTGCAATTTTCATCATAGGTACACTTCAACTACGACAGACAAAATGAGGAAACAAAATCCAGAAAAATCACATTGTAGGATTTTTAATGAATTTATTTACAAATTATGGTGGAAAATAAGTACTACTAATAAATACTGTATGGACAGTACCAAGTTTTAGAATTCAGCGTAATTTTGTGTATCAGTTCATAACCATGTGCCATGGAATCGATACATAAAAAATCACTTCCAAACTATTTTGCAATCTATATGGCACAGCTGTCAATTTTTTGGTATAGTTTTTCATTCATCACCATTTTCTTTAACCAATTTTGGTCTTTAATCAAATCAAATCCAATTTTATTGGTCACATACACATGGTTAGCAGATGTTAATGTGAGTGTAGCGAAATGCTTGTGCTTCTAGTTCCGACCGTGCAGTAATATCAAACATAAAATCTAATAATTTCACAACAACTGCCTTATGCACACAAGTGTAAAGGAATGACTAAGAATATGTACATATAAATATATGGATGAGCGATGATGCAGTAGATGGCAAGATGCACCCAAATGTATATTTCTCTCGTGTACTTTCTCTGTTTCTCTCTCTTTGAAATCCCCATTTTGGGTAACACGCGTCATAGGGTGTTGGCCCGTTATACTAAGTTCTAATCAATAGCCTAGACTATGTTTTTGTGTATGTGTATGTTTTATTATAATTTTAGCTTTCTAGTAAATAAATAATCAACTAAAAGTATTGTGCAGATTCCCAGATTATGTGCAGATTCCCAGATTATGTGAAGTTCAGAATGAGACTGTAGAGGAAATTGATTCATTAGCGACTGTTGTAAAATCGATATTCTGATATTCTTTGAGTTAATTTGGGAAATAGAAACTCAATAAAACAAATTTCCCATGGTGCCCCAGGTTAATGAGTTAATAATCGCCTGATTCATTATAAACCCTTAATCATTCGATGAGCAGCAGTCGTCACATTAACTAATACAACGTCACGACAATGCTGAGCTGTAATCGATGAACAGCATTCTTACATAGGTATTCCTCTTGTCCAGATGGGTTAGAGCAGTGTGATTGCGTCTTCTGTGGACCTATTGGGGCAGTAAGCAAATTGGAGTGGGTCTAGGGTGTCAGGTAGGGTGGAGGTGATATGATCCTTGACTAATCTCTCAAGGATCATATCACCTCCACCCTACCTGACACCCTAGACCCCAATGCAGGGCCGACAGACAAGTTCCTTTCTTTCTCCCCCTTCCACTTGCCTCTTCCATTTTTGTGGTAATGCTGCAATTAGTTGGTTGCAATGTTCAGTAGAGCAGACTTTTCTATAAATGTTTCTTAGCTGCATGTGTGACATAACCCCACCAGTCCTATTTATGATATAATTTACAAAGATTATACAATTTTTTGTTTGTTTTATTTTATATATTTTTTTCAATTAGTATAGTTGAGTTGAACCATAATGTTTGCTGTAATAATTGTTTGTATTTTCTGGTGGATTAAACTGAAATTGCAATAAACTTTCAATGGCTTATTTTTAAAAAAGCAATATTTTGGAGATTGTTTCATATTGAAATGACCGAAAGCGAGATGTTGTAAAAAGAAAAAGTACCATAATGATTGAGTGTCCATATAGCTGTACCATGGCATTTTCACAGTTACTGAGTAAACCTCCAATTGCGTTCCACTATTCCACCCGCTAAAGCCTCCCCCCATCCCAAGTTAGACTGTCGTCTCAGTGACTGGCAGACCATCCCTGTCCATCCTAGGTCCTCTTTTAAAAGAGCACACAGCGCCACTCAAAGAACAGAAACAGATAAACTACCAAAAGCATTTCCAATGCCTTCACTTCGAATGTATGGTAACAATTATTAAAAAAAAATATATATGCCTAAGAAAATCTTGCATATCTTAATTTAGTTCCACAATTATCAAATCATATGCATAACAATGTAAGCAGTTCATACGAAGGATTGTTATCTGTAACCAGGATTCGCATGACAAAAACAATATTTTTGGCAAACAGTTATTGGGATTCATCCTTTATTGTCCCTAACATCATTACTCCATAGCAACAGATGTGGGATACACACACACACACACACACACACACACACACACCCTTCCTCCACAAACAACCACAAGCTCAGATGTTCAACAGTTGTTCCATCCCCGAGCCCAACTCAAGAGAAGACTTGATGAACGAATTCATATACCAGTGGAGGCTGCTGTGGGGAGGACGGCTTATAATAATGGCTGGATTGGAGCAAATGGAATGACATTAAACACATGGAAACAATGTGTTTGAAGTATTTGATGCCATCCCACTTATTCCGCTCCAGCCATTACCACGAGCCCGTCCTGCCCAATTTAGGTGCCACCAACCTCCTGTGGCATATACAGTTGAAGCCGTTTGAGAAGGCATACAAAATTGAGCAAGAATGGGAAGATTTCATTAATCAATGTCAAGTCCTAGCTGATGGAGCTCAGATGCACCACACACGCTGGTCATCTGTTGTGACCATTTTACCACTCATCTCTGTGCAGTCAGAACTTTTGATTATTTTGTGCCACCAGGGCCACAATAATCTGCCCCCTTTCTGATAGTCCGAGCGTGACCTCCTCCCCATGGGTTACTGCAGCTAGTGTTGCCAGCACTGCCACTACCTGGTTTGGCCATCTCGTTGACATGTGTGACATTATTCGAAGGACAATGTCCCTGACGTAATGTTCTACACATACTGTACTAGTGTGTTGCATTCCTGTCTCATACTGCCACTGAGTTCTTTAGTAAGAGCGTAGTCCCATGCACACATGCATTGTGTCTTCATTTCCATTTGTATGTGAAAGATCTTTGCAATGCATCTCTGTATAAACCAGTCATTACTGTGAGAATCTTTGTCAAAGAAAACATGTTGATAGTATTATGACCATTCAGTGCGTTATAATGTTATACTGTCATACAGATGGATCTGTATTTTGAGGGTTGTCCAGCTGGCATTGATTACTTAAACTGATTTCCACACAGTCTACTGACAGACCTCTCCCTGACCTTGATTTGATGACTTTGTCAAATCTTGGATGATCCCTTACGTAGGGCAACCAAACAACAGCTGTATTTCCCTGTGTGGATATTAGCAGGGGGTAATAATGTAATTCTTCTGTCCATCACAAATCTCCAGTCTGTTCTTGGGTCAATCAGTTCCCATCATTCCCAGCTGTATTTGGTAACTCTGTGCCTGCCCGTCTTCTGATTTGAGTGTCTGTGTTTCAGTCACCAGGAAAGTGGAATGTTTTTAATGTTCATACATTTCTCCCCTTCGCTGAACTCTGATAACTCATCCCTCTATGTTCTCCAAGCAGAAATCACATTCCTTTGGATCCTTCAGCACCATGATCAGTAAGTTACATCTGACAGAACTGTGGATCGGGAGTAGATCAAGGGGTCTGTCTCTACAAGGGTGTTTGAAAAGTGAAAGTACATAAGCCTGTGGCAGGAGAATACAAGCCTCATGCCACAAGCCTAGACTGGCAATGTTCTGCAGCAGTGGAAATATGAAACAAAAGCATAGAAGCAGAATGAGAACAGAGAAATACTTTTTTGAATGCAGTAGAATGCATATGTAGGGTGATTTGGTATAGTGTTAAATGGGATAAAAAGTACAGTGCCTTCGAGAAAGTATTCAAAGCCTTGAATTTTTCCACATTTTGTTACACAGCATTCTAAAATGGATGAAATAAAAAAAGATCCTCAGCAATCTAAACACAATACCCCATAATGACAAAGTGAATACAGTTTTTTAGAATTTTTGCACATTTATTACAAATAAAAAACAGAAATAGCTTATTAACATAAGTATTCAGACCCTTGGCTAAGAGACTCGAAATTGAGCTCAGGTGCATCCTGCTTTGATTGATCCTCCTTGAGATGTTTCTACAACTTGATTGGAGCCCACCTGTGGAAAGTTCAATTGATTAGACATGATTTGGAAAGGCTCACACCTGTCTATATAAGGCCCCACAGTTGAAGGTGCGTGTCAGAGCAAAAACCAAGCCATGAGGTCGAAGGAATTGTCCGTAGAGCTCCGAGACAGGATTGTGTCGAGGTACAGATCTGGGGAAGGGTACCAAAGAAATTCTGCGGCATTGAAGGTCCTCAATAACACAGTGGCCTCTATCATTCTTAAATGGAAGAAGTTTGGAACCACCAAGAATCTTCCTAGAGCTGGTCACCCGGCAAAACTGAGCAATCCGGGGGAGAAGGGCCTTGGTCAGGGAGGTGACCAACAACCCGATGGTCACTCTGACAGAGCTCTAGATTTGCTCTGTGGAGATGGGAGAACCTTCCAGAAGGACAACCATCTCTGCAGCACTCCACCAAACAGGCCTTTGTGGTATAGTGGCCTGACGGAAGCCACTCCTCAGTAAAATACAAATGACAGCCCACTAAAGGACTCTCTGGTCTGATGAAACCAAGTTCAACTCTTTGGCTTGAATGCCAAGCGTCACGCATTGAGGAAACCTGGCACCATCCCTACTGTGAAGCATGGCGATGGCAGAATCATGCTGTGTTTTTTTTTCAGGGGCAAAGGACTGGGAGAAAATTCAGGACCGAGGCAAAGATGAACGGAGCAAAGTACAGAGAGATCCTTGATGAAAACCTGCTCCAGAGTGCTCAGGACCTCAGACAGGGGTGAAGGTTCACCTTTCAACATGACAATGACCCTAAGCACACAGCCAAGACAATGCACGATAGGCTTTGGCACATTTTAGAGAGGCCTTCTATTGTCACAAGCACAAGGTACATCTGTATATTGTTCATGCTGTTTAATCAGCTTCTTGATAAGCCACACCTGTCAGGTGGATGGATTATCTTGGCAAAGGAGGAAAGCTCACTAACAAGGATGTAAACACATTTGTGCACCAACATTTGAGAGAAATAAGCTGATTGGGTATATGTTATATTTCTGAGATCTTTAATTTCAGGTCATGAAACATGGGACCAACGCTTCACATGTTGCGTTTATATTTTTGTTCAATTTACATCTGTGCATATAAATCATACTCAGATGACTTTGGGTTCAAATTAAAACAAACCCAGTGAGATCAAAGCTTGGAAGGAGATGAGATAGTCCTCCTCCTCCATTTCATCATCAACATCTCACAACATCCGACTGCTTCACTTGACCTCTAACCTCCACTTGGCCACCCTTAAAGCCTCTGACTCAGACTGCTGGAATGCATCAACGCTGTCCATATGCTGGACACTGATGCTCTGGCTACACAATACACACACTACACACACTTAGCAAGGTTTGCTCTGAACATACACTGTATACACTCCAGACAGCTGGAGAGGGATCGACATTGACTGTACACTAAACATACCACTCCGATCAAGAACCTAAAACACAAGCTGCAGGTCTTAGTCAACTCCTGCCTCAGACAAATCTTGCACATATGGTGGCCTGAGTGGATCTCTAATATAGACCTGTGGAAGAAGCCTGCCTCGAGCACCATTAAGGAGCGGAAGTGGAGATGGGTTGGTCACACAGAATCCACAAGGAAAGCGAAGAAGAGGACGTCCAACAAGGACCTGGCGCAGGTGTAGACTCAGAACTGAAGAAGATCCACTTGTCATAGCCTGAGGCAAAGAATGCATCCCAAGACAGGCAACAGGCCTTTATGTCCCTCCAGGAATGAGATGGATTCATAAGTAAGTAAGTAAACACCGCTAGTCTGAACACAAACTCCACACACAATACACACACCAGCTATGACCACACTCTACACAGGGATGTCATAGAAATGTACACTGTAATGCCTCACTCCTAGTCCTAGGTCTATGGTGTGAGGTGTACTTATTATCATAGGCCATAGAGAGTAATGCTGCTCAGTCGGACTTTATTATGACCAGTTTCCCAAAACTTCTTGAAAATGTTGTTTACTCACTAAATGCAATGAGTTGCTGTATACACGGTCAGAACCAGTGCTGATGCTTCTGGCTAAACCTTTTCAAATGCTATGTTGCCTTTTCAGTCCTATTGTGTCAGCTGTCATACACAATGCTCGCTCCAGGCAAAGCGAAACATTTGAAAGCTTGTCCGTGGTGTAGAAAGATGTCACACAATCTCTCTCCTCACTACCTCAGAGCCACTGGTGGAAACCTCACATTTTGTTGTTTGCCATGGGGCTTAACCCTTTGTGTGGTGTTCGGGTCTGTCTGACCCATTTTCAATGTTTGCTAAAAAATGATACTGCGAAGAACATTGCTGTAACGCACAGCTGTAACTATATATGTGAGTGAGTAAAATTTCTGAACTAAGTGTTTTCATCATTCTAGATGGCAGCCGGTAGCAACAAGAAGAGGTGATACGATGTGTGTGGACCGAAGAAAGACAGGAAGACACAGTACACATGCATCAAGTGCAAGAAATATGTTTGCAACACACACACAGTAAAACACTGTCCCTCATGTTGTGTGTAGACTGGCCTTAATTTGTGTTCAATGCGGCTCGTATCATTTCCATAAAATACTGTATGCAAAATTTGTCTCTCCAATTTGTCCAGTTTAAAGCAATAAACATCAACAATGATGAAAACCGGTAAAAAGGTAAACATGATTAATTCCACACGTCTTGAAAAATCAAATGTTATTTAAATAAAATGAATAGCACTTTTATTGATAAATGTGATCTAGCAGAGGTATTTTTAAGTAAATTGTTATGGCTGTATTGTTTAAAAAAATCTATAATGTTGTGGGTCCATCAGATCGGTGAACATTGGGTGAATAACAAAAACATGAACACCACACAAGGGTTAAGTGGGCAAGTGTGGAGCATGACATGCAAGGGTTAAGTGGGCAAGTGTGGAGCATGACATGCAAGGCTGCCTCAATTAGAGTTGGAAATACTTAATCGACACACAAATTAGTGCCACTTACGTCATGAGACTGAGCTGCCCTCGGTCTCAAAGAGCACGTCATCGTTAGAAAAACAATCACCCAGTCAAACGGTCAGCCAAGCCAAATGAACTCCGCTGACAGTGTGTTTGAGTCCCCCTAGCAACCATTCATTAGGCCCGTCAGCCGGCATCACAGGACGACACACAAACGGACTATAGAAAGGAAGAACACAGCGGTGGTGGAAAAAGTACCCGATTGTCACATAGTGGCAAGAAAAAGTATGTGAACCCTTTGGAAATATCTGGATTTCTGCATAAATTTGTGAAAAAATTAGATCTGATCTTCATCTAGGTCACAACAATAGACAAACAGTCTGCTTAAACTTACAAACAATTCTACGTTTTCATGTATTTATTGAACACACCGTGTAAACATTCACAGTCCAGGGGGTGAAATTGTTTGTGAACCGTTGGATTTAATAACTGGTTGACCCTCCTTTGGCAGCAATAACCTCAACCAAACGTCTTCTGTAGTTGCGGATCAGACCTGCACAACGGTCTGGAGGAATTTTGGATATTCCTCTTTACAAAACTGTTTCAGTTCAGCAATATTCTTGGAATGTCTTGTGTGAACTAGTCTCTTGAGGTCATGCCACAGCATCTCAATCGGGTTGAGGTCAGGACTCTGACTGGGCCACTCCAGAGGGTGCATTTTCTTCTGTTGAAGCCATTCTGTTGTTGATTTACTTCTGTGTTTTGGGTCGTTGTCTTGTTGCATCACCCAACTTCTGTTGAGCTTCTAGTGGCAGACAAAAAGACTAACATTCTCCTGCAAAATGTCTTGATAAACTTGGGAATTAATTTTTCAATAGATGATAGCAAGCTGTCCAGGCCCTGAGGCAGCAAAGCAGCCCCAAACCATGATGCTCCCTCCACCATACTTTACAGTTGGGATGAGGTTTTGATGTTAGTGTGCTGTGCCTTTTTTCTCCACACGTAGTGTTGTGTGTTCCTTCCAAACAAATCAACTGTAGTTTCATCTGTCCACAGAATATTTTGCCAGTAGCGCTGGGCAACATCCAGGTGCACTTAAAAAAAAAACTTCAGACGTGCAGCAATGTTTTCTTTTGGACAGCAATGGCTTCTTCTGTGGTGTCCTCCCAGGAACACCATTCTTGTTTAGTGTTTTACGTATTGTAGACTTGTCAACAGACGTTAACATGTTCCAGAGATTTCTGTACGTCTTTAGCTGACACTCGGATTCTTCTTAACCCCATTGAGCATTCTGCACGGTGCTCTTGCAGTCATCCTTGCAGGATGGCTACTCCTAGGGAGAGTAGCAACAGTGCTGAACTTTCTCCATTTATTTGTCTTACCGTGGACTGATGAACGTCAAGGGTTTTAGAGATACTTTTGTAACCCTTTCCAGCTTCACGCAAGTCAACAATAATTCATCTTAGGTCTTCTGAGATCTCTTTTGTTCAAGGCATGTTTCATATCAGGCAATGCTTCTTGTGAATAGCAAACTCACGTTTTGTGAGAGTTGATTGGACTCCAGGTTAGTGGACTCCTGACTCCAATTAGCTTTTGGAGAAGTTATTACCCTAGGGGTTCACATACTTTTTCCAACATAGACTGTGAATGTTTAAATGATGTATTCAATATAGACAAGAAAAACACAATAATTGATATGTTATTATTTTAATCACACTTTGTTTGTCTATTGTTGTGACTCAGAAGAAGATCAGATCAGAATTGATGACCAATTTATGCATTTATCCAGGTAATTCCAAAGGGTTCACATACTTTTTCCTGCCACTGTACTTGAGTAAAAGTAAAGATACCTTACTAGAAAATTACTAAAGTAAAAGTGAAAGCCACCGAATAAAATACTGCTTGAGTAAAAGTCTAAAAATATTTGTTTTTAAATATACTTAAGTATCACAAGTAAATGTAATTGCTAAAATATACTTAAGTATCAAAAGTAAAAGTATCAATTATTTCAAATTCCTTATATTAAGCAAACCAGACAGCACAATTAAAAAAAAAAAACGTTTTTATTAACAGATAGCCCGGGGCCCACTCCAACACTCAATCATGTATAAACAAAGCAAGTGTGTTAATTGAGTCCACTAGACCAAAGGCAGTAGGGATGACCAGGGATGTTCACTTGATAAGTGTGTGAATTGCACAATTTTCCCGTCCTGCTAAGCATTTAAAATGTAACAAGTACTTTTAGGTCAAGGAAAATGTATGGAGTAAAATGTACATCATTTTCTTTAGGAATGTAGCGAAGTAAAAGTAAAAGTAGTCAAAAATATAAATCAGTAAAGTAAAGTACAGATACCCCTCAAAAAACGACTTTAAAAGTATTTTTACTCAAGTACTTTACACTACTAAAACACAGTAAAGAGAGAAAGACCGAGACAGAAAGACAGAGACGGACCATTACGTGTATAATGTATGTATTATTAGAGTGTGTGTATTCAGTAGGGGTTTGATGCTGCTAGGAGACCTGTGTGCCCAATGAACCCCTTCTGTTGCTCTGCCATCAGTGTCCTAATGGGCTGAGAGCACAAAGTGTAGGTGTGTGTGTGTCCGATTTCAGGTAAATGTTTGATGAAGTTTGAATAATCAGCATAAGGACACACAATAAGTCCTCTGTGACTCCAGTCAACAAACGTAGAATGAGTGTGTGTGTGTGTCTATGTCTGTGTCTGGAGGGGAACAGATGAACAGCTGGTTAGTGGGTTTTCTCCTGTCAATGCTCCTGTCAATACCTTCAACTCCAAGAGGTTTCAGTCTTGGATCAACATCATAAGCCTATTTGTATCTCCTTAGGGGATGTAATGCCTCCATGTACATTGGAGACTGGCATGTGGATTTAACGCTGGAGTTTAAATGGTTGACCTCAAGAAAATATCTTAGCGTTCCAATTCTTTACTATTATATATTAGTAATTGAATAGGATATCGATGTCCACCACATTCTTTGCTTGATCCCAAGGAAACAATAAAACACGTTTTCCGTTATTACATTGGGAAGATTGAACGAATCATGGGATGGATGGGAATGCGGAAGCTGAAGAAAACAGCAAAATGTCTTGCGGTGTTGAACGTCTGAGAGCTTTGACCAATCAGAACAAGAAATGACTGGAATCTGAGTTTCCTTAAAGTTCAGCTGTAGTCTGTCTGAATGCACCAACAGGGATGGGGAAAGGGGAAATCTAGTCACTATTGAATGCATTCAAATGAAATGTGTCTTCCACATTTAACCAAACCCCTCTGATTCAGAGAGGTGCGGAGGGGCTGCCTTGAAATCATCAGTGCCCGGGGAGCAATTGTTGTTGGGGGTTAAGTGCCTTGCTCAACGGCAGAACGGCAGATTTCTCCACCTTGCTGGCTCAGGGATTCGAACCATTGCCCTTACTGGCCCGTTACTGGCCTAACGCTCTTAACGCTGGGCTACCTGCCCACAGTCACAGAGGCATCTTACTAAGGCCGAGAAATAGGGAATTAATCAACGTCACAAAGATGCCAATGGTACATGACGTGATCATCACATCGTATCTTGAGAACACTTTGAATATTGGACAAATTGTGGACAAATATTGTGACAAATTGGCTTCTAGTTAATTATAAATAATACACAGGAGGGACTATAATGCCATTTTGTTATATCAAGTGCAAAGATTTGAACATGTTTCTTGAGGATGAGTTCACCAAATTCAATTAAAGTGGTAATGCAAGACTGACCTCACGACTGACCTCACTGACAGCATGTCTTCAGTGCTTTTTCATTAGAATCTGTTGCATCATGCAAATAAATGCACTATTTTATTGACTTTCTCAGTCAATTCAACATTTCTCCTATATGCATTTGAAACACTCAGCATATTATAAAATATTACAGTGGTCCTTTGACTTTGAATAGGGGTGGTGAAGGCAGAGAGGAAATATGTGACAGTAAACATTTCGCAGAATTTTGTAAGCAATATTTTTTATTTTCAATGACACAGCAGTCATATAACACTGTACATGAAAAGCTTGATGTTTTCCCCCAAAATAAACACAAGTTAGAGTTGAAAAGGGACCACAGTGGATCCTTTCCCCCTTGCAGAGGAGGGATACACTGAACGGTGACCAGCCAGCCCACCGTGTGGTTTCGTGTTTCATGTAAATATAGTGCCTAATGACAGTGTCAGAGCATAGATTCTATTATACCCTTCAAACCAGAGGTCATCTCTGCTGCCTGCCACACCCTAGGGTGGGGCCACCTCACCACCGCGGTTACAGGCCCAGCTTTTGCCCTAACCAAAATGACAGACATTTTATCTTTACATTTTCTCTGGGGTTTCGCAGTCGGGAGTGCTGAGAATTCTCAGCGAAGCGAACATGAGGTTGGCAGAGACTGGGTGATTAGTGGCATTGTCTTATTATTATTTTTTACCTTTAACTAATAAAAGGTTCAACTTAATAGTTCAACGTTTGTTACTTTCTCAGTTTATTTGGTCGCCTTTGAAGACCAAAATCGCTGCTTCCTGTTGATGTGAACCGCAAGAACTTTAGGACAGTTGGTGTTGAACGATTGCGGAAGAGGTCAAGGCATCCATCTTACTTTGTAGTAATGTGAGAGACATCGTCATTAGAGGATAGATATATTTATCTCGGCAAAGCCGTGCTCAGAATCAGTCCAAGCCACTACAATACATCAACTAACGTTTAGAGTTCAACCTGCTTTTGTTTGATGTCTTCTAAAATTCTTCACCAAACAAATTGAGGAACAGCAGGCAAAGAAACAATTGCTCTCAACAACACGTCATTCCAATGTGTGGCCTACACCATTGCAGTCAAGATGACATCCATAGAACACAGAAAGGGCCAAAAGTGCACATTGACTAGCGGTCACAGTCCTCTCAGAACAAAGTCCAACACATGTTGTGTTCCTGATTAAGCCCACAAGACACTTCCCCGGTGTCCAGATCTCCTCAGCCCAGCTGTCCTGGGCATCATCTGGACAAGGCAGACCAGCTCTGTCCTCTTTATTTGATCTCATATGGCGCTGGCCATGAGGAAAGAATTACTGTACGCTCAGTTCTTGTTAGTGCTGCTTTGATGTACGATCTACCTTTCTCCTCCAAAGCGTGCAGGTGGTTTGAGTTTTACACTTGGAGAGCAAATGAATCCTCGGGGATGAGACCTCGTACTGTATATTTGGCCGCGGCCACAACAGGCCACTCCTTTCATGCACTTAGTCCCCGTGTGTGGCTCTTAGTCCCTGTGTGAGGTTCCATCGTTGCAAAGTGTTTCAGATGATTAATCCTAACACACATACATACTTTTCCACTCTGAAAATGTCAATCTTACATCATCTCAGGATGTTTCATGCATTCTATTCATTAATCTTTCCAAAGGCTCATACTTTACCTGTAGGGGGAAGCTGGCCCTGTTATTGGGGCCATATGTTTCATACTGTACGTTAAAGGGATAGTTTGGGATTTTGTCAATGAGGCCTTTCATCTACTTCCCATACCATTTTTACGTATCGGCGTCCAGTATGAAGGAAGTTAGAGGTAGTTTTGCAAGCCAATACTAACTGGTGTTAGCGCAATGACTGGAAGTCCACTGTTCCCATAGAATTCCAGTCATTAAACTATCACTCGTTAGCAATTGCACAATCGCTAGAAAGCAAGTTCCTTCAAACTACACGCAGAGACAAAAGAAAATGGTATCCTCGAGTTCATTGGACTCTGGGGAAGTAGATAGCGGGCCTCATTGCCGAAATCCCAAACAATTCCTTTACCTAATCCAGGGCCGGCCAGAACAAATCAGTTGGACGGGCATTTGATTTCCATAGAAGGGCACATTTTTTTCCCCACAGGCTCCTACATTTAAATAGTTTTGAGAGTAAAGGTATGTAATTTAACTGTAAAAATGTTTTACCTTTTAAAGTGGCATGAACACAACCAGTCATGATGTTTTCACCTCACTGTCAAAAAAAAAATCACTTCAAATAGTAGGTTACCTTTGCACGTTCGTCCAAAATAATTCTAGCATCCGAACAGCGCACTGTGCACCCGCCAACTTTCCTTCAATTCACAAGTGGCTGAAACAAATCTCACTGGAGAAAGCATCCGAGAGAGCGAAACAGCACCTCTCTGCCTCACTATATGTAGCAGATGTAATCTGATGATGTTTGGCCAATAAAGTATGACATGACATACTCGTTTTTTTTTTTGTCCAGACAGCATCAGCTACATGGACTACACATACTGAGCCAGAAGGGCACTGTGTTTCTCACTCTAATACTTTATCTAAGATTGATGAGTCTTTCTGTCGCTGTGCATCTTGGTCAAAACAATATTCAAATATTTTATTTGGATTGGCAAGGAGGTACGGTAGGTTGGGCCAGGCCTCCTGAGGCCCAACCATAACTCTGGCTCTGAGCCTAGCCAACATCCAATAGACAGAGTGACATGTTGAATAGCCGTGATCACTGACCGGTAGTACACATTTACTGCTCTCAACTAAACATATACAGTGCCTTCGGAAGGTATTCAGACCCCTTGACCTTTTCCACATTTTGTTCCGTTACAGCGTTATTCTAAAATGTACTACACAGTTTTTCAGCGTAAATCAATTTACACACAATACCCCATAATGACAAAGCAAAAACAGGTTTGCAGAAATTTGCTAATTTATTAAAAACAATGCGAACTGAAATATCACAATTACATACAGTTGAAATTGGAAGTTTACACACACCTTAGCCAAATGCATTTAAACTCAGGTTTTCACAATTCATGACATTTAATCTGAGTAGAAATTCCCTGTCCTAGGTCAGTCAGGATCACCACTGTATTTTAAGAATGTGAAATGTCAGAATAATAGGAGAGAGAATGATTTATTTTAGCTTTTGTTTCTTTCATCACATTCCCAATGGGTCAGAAGTTTACATACACTCAATTAGTATTTGGTAGCATTGCCTTTACATTGTTTAACTTGGGTCAAACGTTTCGGGTAGCCTTCCACAAGCTTCCCACAATAAGTTGGGTGAATTTTGGCCCAGTCCTCCCGACAGAGCTGGTGTAACTTAGTCAGGTTTGTAGGCTTCCACGCTCGCACATGCTTTTTCAGTTCTGCCCACAAATGTTCTATGGGATTGAGGTCAATACATTGACCTTAAGCCATTTTGCCACAACTTTGGAAGTATGCTTGTGGTCATTGTCCATTTGGAAGACCCATTTGCAACCAAACTTTAACTTCCTGACTGATGTCTTGAGATGTTGCTTCAATGTATCCACATAATTGTCCTTCTCATGATGCTATCTATTTTAAAGGCACAGTCAACTTAGTATATGTAAACTTCTGACCCACTGGAATTGTGATACAGTGAAGTGAAATCATCTGTCCGTAAACATTTGTTGGAAAAATTACTTGTGCCATGCACAAAGTAGATGTCCTAACCGACTTGCCAAAACTATAGTTTGTTAACAAGAAACTTGTGGAGTGGTTGAAAAACGAGTTTTAATGAGTCCAACCTAAGTGTATGTAAACTTCCGACTTCAACTGTAAGTATTCAGACTTGTTACTCTACTTTGTTACTCTACTTTGTTGAGGCACCTTCGGCAGCAATTACAGCATCGAGTCTTCTTGGGTATGAAGTTACAAGCTTGGCACACCTGTATTTGGGGAGTTTCTCCCATTCTTCTCTGCAGATTCCCTCAAGCTCTGTCATGTTGGATGGGGAGCGTTGCTGCACAGCTATTTTCAGGTTTCTCCAGAGATATTCGATCGGGTTCAATTCCGGGCTCTGGCTGGGCCACTCAAGAACATTCAGAGACTAGTCCCGAAGACACTCCTGCGTTGTCTTGGCTGTGTGCTTAAGGTCATTGCCCTGTTGGAAGGTGAACCTTCGCCCCAGTCTGAGGTCCTGTGCTCTCTGGACCAGGTTTTGATCAAAGATCTCTCTGTACTTTGCACCATTAATCTTTGCCTCGATCCTAACTAGTCCCCCAGTCCTTGCCGCTGAAAAACATCCCACAGCATGATGCTGCCACCACCATGCTTCACCGTAAGGATGGTGCCAAGTTTCCTCCAGACGTGATGGTTGACATTCAGGCCAAAGAGTTCAATCTTGGTTTCATCAGACCAGAGAATCTTGTTTTTCATGGTCAGAGTCTTTAGGTGCCTTTTGGCGAACTCCAAGCGGGCTGTCGTGTGTCTTTTACTGCAGAGTGTATTCCGTCTGGCCAATCCACCATAATTGATTGGTGCAGTGCTGCAGAGATGGTTGTCCTTCTGGAAGGTTCTCCCATCTCCACAGAGCAAATCTAGAGCTCTGTCAGACCATTGGGTTGTTGGTCACCTCACTGACAAGGACCCTTCTCCCCCGAATGCTCAGTTTGGCCGGCCGGCCAGCTCTAGGAAGAGTATTGGTGGTTCCAAACTGTATTTGGGGAATTTCTCTCTGTTCTTTGCTACTGTACGTTCATCTTTCCCTCAAGCCTGACTAATCTCTTAGTCCCTGCCACTGAAAAACATCCCCACTGCCTGATGCTGCCACCACCATGCGTCATTGTAGGGATGGCGCCAGGTTTCCTCCAGACGTGACTCTTCGCATTCAGGCCAAAGAGTTCAATCTTGCTTTCATCAGACCAGAGAATATTGTTTCTCATGGTCAGAGTCCTTTAGGTGCCTTTTAGCAAACTCCAAGCAGGCTGTCATGAAGGGGCTTCCGTCTAGCCACTCTACCATAAAGGCCTGATTGGTGGAGTGCTGCAGAGATGGTTGTCCTTCTGGAATGTTCTCCCATGTCCACAGAGGAACTCTGGAGTTCTGTCAGAGTGACCATAGCGTTCTTGGTCACCTCCTTGACAAAGACTCTTCTCCCCTAATTGCTCAGTTTGGCTGAGTCTTGGTGGTTCCAAACTTCCATTTAAGAATGATGGAGGGCACTGTGTTCTTGAGAACCTCGTTTTTGTAACCTTCCCCAGATCTGTTTCTCGACACAATCCTGTCTCGGAGCCCTACAGACAATTCCTTCGACCTCATGGCCTGATTTTTGCTCTGACAGGCAATGTCAACTGTGGACCTTATATAGACAGGTGTGTGCCTTTCCAAATCATGTCCAATCAATTGAATTTTCCATAGGTGGACTCCAATCAAGTTGTAGAAACATCTCAAGGATGATCAATAGAAACAGGATGCAAAGGGTCTGAATACTTATATAAATAAGGTATCCGTTTTTAATTTTTATAAATGTGCAACAATTTCAAAAAACCTGTTTTCGCTTTGTCATGATGGGTTAGTGTGTAGATTGCTGAGGAATTTTATTAAATCCTTTTTTGAATAAGGCTGGAACGTAACAAAATGTGGAAAAGGTCAAGGGGTCTGAATACTTCCCAAAGGCACTGTACAACCATTGCTATGCAATTTGTAAACATAGTATCTACTGCACTATGAATTGCTATTTTCTACTGAATATTTTGAACAATATAAACCTAAGAGTAAAAATCATAGTATAAATACAAATTATCTTGTGTATTTACATATTTAAATTAAGTATTTTCATATCAAATTTAAGATTTATGAATCAGTTTTGGCATGAACTTTATTGTATGTACAATTTAAAATACAATCTGTGCATATTACTGTATTGAACAAAAATATAAACGCAACAAGCAACAATTTCAAAGATTTTACTGAGTAACAGTTCATATAAGGAAATCAGTCAATTGAAATAAATTAACTAGGCCCTAATCTATGGATTTTACATAACTGGGAATATAGATATGCATCTTTTGGTCACA
The DNA here is from genome assembly GCF_034236695.1 of Oncorhynchus nerka. NCBI lineage: Eukaryota > Metazoa > Chordata > Actinopteri > Salmoniformes > Salmonidae > Oncorhynchus > Oncorhynchus nerka. Next base: position 50,016,179 of record NC_088409.1, on the reverse strand, counting down.
GATACCTAAAGAAAAAGGTAGGGGTGTGACCAACATTTGCCTCATGCAGCGCGACATCTCCTTCGCATAGAGTTGATCAGGCTGTTGCTTGTGTCCTGTGGAATGTTGTCCCACTCCTCTTCAATGGCTGGAACGCGCCTTTCGTCCATGTCGTTCGAGAGCCTCTCAAACGTGATCAATGGGTGACATGTCTGGTGAAAATGCAGGCCATGGTAGAACTGGGACATTTTCAGCTTTCTGGAATTGTGTAGATCCTTGAGACATGGGGCCGTGCATGATCATGCTGAAACAGGAGGTGATGGTGTCTAATGAATGGCACCACAATGGGCCTCAGGATCTCGTAATGGTATCTCTGTGCATTCAAATTGCCATTGATAAGTTGCAATTGTGATCGTTGTCGGCAGCTTATGCCCACCCATACCATATCCCCACCGCCACCATCTGTTCACAACGATATATGCAAACCGCTCGCCCACACGACAACATACACTTGGTCTGCAGTTGTGAGGCCAGTTGGACATACTGCTAAATTCTCTAAAACAAAGAGAAATTAACATTAAATTCTTTGGCAGCCTCCCGGGTGGCGCAGTGGTTAAGGGCGCTGTACTACCAGAGACCCTGGGTTCGCGCCCAGGCTCTGACCGGGAGGTCCGTGGAGCAACGCACATGGCATAGCGTTGTCTGGGTTAGGGAGGGCTTGGCCGGTAGGAATATCCTTGTCTCATCGCGCACCAGCGACTCCTGTGGCGGGCCGGGCGCAGTGCGCGCCAGCCAAGGTTGCCAGGTGCACCTTGGTGGCCTTTTATTGTTCCCATCACCTTTGTAATGATCATGCTGTTTAGTCAGCTTCTTGGTCAGGTGGATGGATTTTCTTGGCAAAGGAGAAATGCACACGAACAGGGACGTACAGAACATTTCTAGAATATTTGATTTCAGCTCATGATATACATGCCATCATTAACACTTTACATGTTGCATTTATATTTTTGTTCAGTGTAGTTTCACGAATGAGGCCTCTCAAATCTTTCCGATCGTATTACTCTGTGGGTGAGCCAGAGGAGCACAGGAGGCCCAAAGTGAAATATGCTGGAGGGTGAGGTGCTGTTGTAACATTTACCTTGATAAGGGAAGAGAGATAGAAAGGCTGAATACACGGACTGTATGGGAGTTAACTCTCTCTCTCTGTGTGTGTGCGTGTGTTGAAGTGTGACTCTGAACACCCATGTGTACAGATTCCCAGGGTACATAGTAGGAACATGTAAAAGTCATGGGATTCTGTAGTGTTTAATCTAGATACCCTAATAGCGATGCCTAGCTCCATCAGTCAGACTGTTCCACCTTCAAAATCCCATACGCCTCCTTGAAGCCCCTTTAATTCTTATCTCTAGTCTCCAGGTCAGAGCTGTGGTTAGACATGTTGATTAAAGTGAGTCAGGCTGTCTACGCGCCCCAGGAGTCTTAAGGTATTTTCTCATGTGTGCATCTAGCTGAGGGTTGGGACATCAGAGAGAATGATTGATAGGGTACTTGAAGGCATTGGAGAGCTGATTCAGTCAGCCTTTTCTGTGCTCAATCCGCCACACTCATGTTTACTGTCATTTATCAGGGTCGTGTTCATTAGGCAACCAAGTGTAAGAAAGTGAATTGAAACAGGGAGGGACTATTTGTACTTGTCCTATAAGAAACTAATTTGGGTTTTAAAACATTTTCCTTTTAGTGCCCTAATTGTGCACAAACCAGATTTATTTAACTAGGCAAGTCAGTTAAAAGAACAAATTCTTATTTACAATGACGGCCTACCCCGGCCAAACCCTAACCAGGACGACGCTGGGCCAATTTTGCGCTGCTCTATGGGATTCCCAATCACGGCCGGTTGTGATACAGCTTGGAATCGAACCAGGGTCTGCAGTGACACCCCTAGCACAGATGCAGTGCCTTAGGCCTCTGCGCTACTCGAGAGCCCATGGAGGTATTCCACAACAGATTCAGTAGATCTTACTCAAATATTCTCAAAGGTCACCTCCATAGCTTCATCATACAAGTGAATGACCAGTATAAAAACTGCTATCTCAGCTATGAAAACCATCAAGACATTAAAGTGGCAATCAGCAGTTGAAACAATAAAGTGTACTCCCCGCCACTGTTTCGCCAAAAAGCTAACCACTCAATTTCATAGATAGAGCTATGGATGCAAGGACTGACCATCCATGATATAAAAATGATAGTAATCATATTTTGAGGCTATACAGGGTTTGTATACATTGACTGTGTTTGCAAACATTGGAGTAATACGAGCTTATATTGTGGGTTTTGATGGGTTACGACAGTTGAACTCATGAGACATTTCTAAGTTATATTCTTCAAGAATCAATGGGTACCTATTATTAATTTCTAAGTAAAAAAAATGGATGTAGTTACTTCAGATTGTCCCTTTAAAGAACTGTTAAACATAATGAGGCTGATGTACCACTAGGGTCAATTACTTTATTTTCATTAAAAAAACAGGTCCATTATTTTTAGTACAGTCAACGTGACGTGAAACAAAACTAAAATTAGAAAAGGCATAGAGTCATTCGAAGAGTGGGGAAGACTGAGGCAGAGACACATTCAACAATCGTAACAGTCAGAGTTCCTATAGAATAACCCTTACTGGTACTCACATTAGTGTTTGTGAAACTGTCTGTGTGGATCCGATTTACCATGGAAGTTAGAAAGCTTACAGTAGTAAGAGAGACGACCAAGAGGACACCTATTCCCCATTTACAGAAAAGGTTCACTAAACCAGAAGTAACAGTCTCTGTGCTTGCACATGGAGGGCCAAAAGAACAGTCTGGATTATGCTTCCTGATTGGATGGCCGACAAAGTGTATTTTTCTGGATAATGTCCATTGGTGAGAACAATGGCGAGAGGAAGCTCTGAGTCCAGTTCCCCCGAGACGTGGCTCTGGGAAAAATAAGGAGAAGAGAAAGGTTCAGAACGTCAGTCCAGATATCATATTTGAAATTGCAGAGGGAGAGCGAGAGAAAGGCGGGGGTTGACTCATGTGGAATTCAATTTACCATGCCTTTGGTGACTTCTTCCCAGGCTTGTTTTTACAACATGGTGCTCAAAACGACACAGGCAATTAAAAAAGGGATTAAAAACACAGCCGATCGAGGCGAATGACGACAGTGCTCTCCAATTCACAGTGAATTACTCATCAACGCTGCCACAAATAAAAGATAATCATTTGCACAAACTATAAAAAAACAGCATGGAGCTACACAAGTTCAATTGGAGACATGAAGCATAATCATTAAATCTAGACGTCTTGTCAGTCAGCCATACAAGCAGCACAGAGATCAGGTTCAGTGCGTTCAGTGGGTTGTAATGTTTGATTTTTCAGATAGAAATATATCATTCAGAACTGGTCCTCAGTCATGTCAGCTCTACAAAATACAGTGGGAAGAAAATGTATGTGAGAACCCTTTGGAATTACCTGGACTTTTGCATAAATTGGTAATACAATTTGATCTGATCTTCATCTAGGTCATAACAATAGACAAACTATTGCTTAACTACTGCTTAAACTAATAACAAACAACTATACATTTTCATGTATTTATTGAACACATCGTGTAAACAGTGCAAGGTGGAAAAAGTATGCAAACCCTTGGATTTAATAACAGGTTGACCCTTCTTTGGCAGCAATAACCTCAACCAAATGTTTTCAGTAGTTGCGGATCAGACCTGCACAATGGTTAGGAGGAATTTGCAAAACTGAAACAGTTTTGCAATATTCTTGTGTCTATATATATTCTGTGTCTTGCAGAGGTCGACCGATTAATAAGAATGTGTTCTTAACTGACTTTCCTAGTTAAATAAAAGGTCTAAAAAATATATATATTTTTTAAATCAGCAAATCGGTGCCCAAAAATACCGATTTCCGATTGTTATGAAAAACTTGAAATCTGTATTTTTGGGCGCCAATTTGCTGATTAAATTTGTATTTTTTTTTTTAGACCTTTATTTAACTAGGAAAGTCCGTTAAGAACACATTCTTAGTTTCAATGACGGCCTAGGAACGGTGGGTTAACTGCTTTGTTCAGGGGCAGCACGACAGATTTTCACCTTGTCAGCTCGGGGGATCCAATCTTGCAAACTTACAGTTAACTAGACCAACGCAATAAAGACCTGCCTCTCTCTCTCGTTGCACTCCACAAGGAGACTGCCTGTTACGCGAATGCAGTAAGCCAAGGTAAGTTGCTAGCTAGCATTAAACTTATCTAATAAAAAACAATCAATCATAATCACTAGTTAACTACACATGGTTGATGATATTACCTAGCATGTCCTGCGTTGCATATAATCTGACTGAGCATACAAGTATCTGACTGAGCGGTGGTAGGCAGAAGAAGGCGAGTAAACATTCATTCAAACAGCACTTTCGTGCATTGAGCTGTTTATGACTACAAGCCTATCAACTCCCGAGAGGCGGCTCGTGTAACCGAAGTGAAATGGCTAGCTAGTTAGCGCACGCTAATTGTCGTTGTGTTGCCGATTCCAGCCCAGGGAGGAGCGAGGAGAGGGACGGAAGCAATACTTTTACACTGGCAATACTAAAGTCCCTATAGGAACATTCAATAGTCAAAGGTTAATGAAATACAAATGGTAGAGGGAAATAGTCCTATAATTCCTGTAATAACTACAACCTAAAACTTCTTACCTGGGAATATTGAAGACTCATGTTAAAAGGAACCACCAGCTTTCATATGTTCTCATGTTCTGAGCAAGGAACTGAAACGTTAGCTTTCTTACATAGCACATATTGCACTTTTATTTTCTTCTCCAACACTTTGTTTTTGCATTATTTAAACGAAATTGAACATGTTTCATTTACTTGAGGCTAAATTGATTGTATTGATGTATTATATTAAGTTAAAATAAGTGTTCATTCAGTATTGTTATAATTGTCATTATTAAGTCTCCAACTTCCGGCGCCGACAGAGATGGCCGCCTCGCTTCGCGTTCCTAGGAAACTACTTTTTTTATGTGTTATTTCTTACATTGGTACCCCAGGTCATCTTAGGTTTCATTACATACAGTCGAGAAGAACTACTGAATATAAGGGCAGCGTCAACTCACCATCAGTACGACCAAGAATATGACTTTCGCGAAGCGGATCCTGTGTTCTGCCTTTCACCCAGGACAATGGAATGGATCCCAGCCTGCGACCCAAAAAAACGACTTCGTAAAAGAGGGAAACGAAGCGGTCTTCTGGTCAGGCTCCGGAGACGGGCACATCACGCACCACTCCCTAGCATACTTCTCGCCGATGTCCAGTCTCTTGACAACAAGGTTGATGAAATCCGAGCAAGGGTACCATTCCAGAGGGACATCAGGGACTGTAACGTTCTTTGCTTCACGGAAACATGGCTCACTGGAGAGACGCTATCGGAGTCGGTGCAGCCAGCTGGTTTCACCACGCATCGTGCCGACAGAAACAAACATCTTTCTGGTAAGAAGAGAGGCGGGGGCGTTTGCTTTATGGTTAACGAGACGTGGTGTGGTCACAACAACATACAGGAACTCAAGTCCTTCTGTTCACCTGATTTAGAATTCCTCACAATCAAATGTCGACCGCATTATCTACCAAGGGAATTGTCTTCGATTATAATCACAGTCGTATATATTCCCCCCCAAGCAGACACATCGATGGCTCTGAACTAACTTTATTTGACTCTTTGCAAACTGGAATCCACATATCCTGGCTGCATTCATTGTAGCTGGGGATTTTAACAAGGCTAATCTGAAAACAAGACTCCCTAAATTGTATCAGCATATCGATTGCGCAACCAGGGCTGGCAAAACCTTGGATCATTGCTATTATAACTTCCGCAACGCATATAAGGCCCTCCCCCGCTCTCCTTTCGGGAACAGCTGACCACGACTCCATTCTGTTGCTCCCTGCCTACAGACAGAAGCTAAAACAAGAAGCTCCTGCGCTGAACAGACCTCCCGCGCTGAGGTCTGTTCAACGCTGGTCCGACGTGGACTGGGATATGTTTCGTATTGCGTCAAACAACAACATTGACGAATACGCTGATTCGGTGAGCGAGTTCATTAGAACGTGCGTTGAAGATGTCGTTCCCATAGCCACGATTAAAACAGTCCCAAACCAGAAACCGTGGATTGATGGCAGAATTCGCATGAAACTGAAAGCGCGAACCACTGCTTTTAATCAGGGCAAGGTGACCGGAAACATGACCGAATACAAACAGTGTAGCTATTCCCTCCGTAAGGCAATCAAACAAGTTAAGCGTCAGTATAGAGACAAAGTAGAATCGCAATTCAACGGCTCAGACACAAGAGGTATGTGGCAGGGTCTACAGTCAATCACGGATTACAAAAAGAAAACCAGCCCAGTCACGGACCAGGATGTCTTGCTCCCAGGCAGACTTAATAACTTTTTTGCCCGCTTTGAGGACAATACAGTGCCACTGACACGGCCCGCAACCAAAACATGCGGACTCTCCTTAACTGCAGCAGAGGTGAGTAAAACGTGTTAACCCTCGCAAGGCTGCAGGCCCAGACGGCATCCCCAGCCGCGCCCTCAGAGCATGCGCAGACCAGCTGGCTGGTGTGTTTACGGACATATTCAATCAATCCCTATCCCAGTCTGCTGTTCCCACATGCTTCAAGAGGGCCACCATTGTTCCTGTTCCCAAGAAAGCTAAGGTAACTGAGCTAAACGACTACCGCCCCGTAGCACTCACTTCCGTCATCATGAAGTGCTTTGAGAGACTAGTCAAGGACCATATCACCTCCACCCTACCTGACACCCTAGACCCACTCCAATTTGCTTACCGCCCAAATAGGTCCACAGACGATGCAATCTCAACCACACTGCACACTGCCCTAACCATCTGGACAAGAGGAATACCTATGTGAGAATGTTGTTCATCGACTACAGCTCAGCATTTAACACCATAGTACCCTCCAAACTTGTCATCAAGCTCGAGACCCTGGGTCTCGACCCCGCCCTGTGCAACTAGGTACTGGACTTCCTGACGGGCCGCCCCCAGGTGGTGAGGGTAGGTAACAACATCTCCACCCCGCTGATCCTCAACACTGGGGCCCCACAAGGGTGCGTTCTGAGCCCTCTCCTGTCCTCCCTGTTCACCCACGAATGCGTGGCCACGCACGCCTCCAACTCAATCATCAGGTTTGCGGACGACATAACAGTGGTAGGCTTGATTACAAACAACGACGAAACGGCCTACAGGGAGGAGGTGAGGGCCCTCGGAGTGTGGTGTCAGGAAAATAACCTCACACTCAACGTCAACAAAACTAAGGAGATGATTGTGGACTTCAGGAAACAGCAGAGGGAACACCCCCCTATCCACATCGATGGAACAGTAGTGGAGAGGGTAGTAAGTTTTAAGTTCCTCGGCGTACACATCACAGACAAACTGAATTGGTCCACCCACACAGACAGCATCGTGAAGAAGGCGCAGCAGCGCCTCTTCAACCTCAGGAGGCTGAAGAAATTCGGCTTGTCACCAAAAGCACTCACAAACTTCTACAGATGCACAATCGAGAGCATCCTGTCGGGCTGTATCACCGCCTGGTACGGCAACTGCTCCGCCCACAACCGTAAGGCTCTCCAGAGGGTAGTGAGGTCTGCACAACGCATCACCGGGGGCAAACTACCTGCCCTCCAGGACACCTACACCACCCGATGTCACAGGAAGGCCATGAAGATCATCAAGGACAACAACCACCCGAGCCACTGCCTGTTCACCCCGCTATCATCCAGAAGGCGAGGTCAGTACAGGTGCATCAAAGCTGGGACCGAGAGACTGAAAAACAGCTTCTATCTCAAGGCCATCAGACTGTTAAACAGCCACCACTAACATTGAGTGGCTGCTGCCAACACACTGACTCAACTCCAGCCACTTTAATAATGGGAATTGATGGGAATTTATGTAAAATATATCACTAGCCACTTTAAACAATGCTACTTAATATAATGTTTACATACCCTACATTATTCATCTCATATGTATACGTATATACTGTACTCTATATCATCTACTGCATCTTTATGTAATACATGTATCACTAGCCACTTTAAACTATGCCACTTTGTTTACATACTCATCTCATATGTATATACTGTACTCGATACCATCTACTGCATCTTGCCTATGCCGCTCTGTACCATCACTCATTCATATATCTTTATGTACATATTCTTTATCTCCTTACACTTGTGTGTATAAGGTACCGTAATTGCTGGACTATTAAGCGCACCTGAATATAAACCGCACCCACTGAATTATTAAAAAATATGTATTTTGTACATAAATACGCCGCACATGTCTATAAGCCGCAGGTGCCTACCGGTACATTGAAACAAATGAACTTTACACAGCCTTTAAACGAAACACGGCTTGTAACAAAAATAAATAGGCTTTAACGAAACACGGCTTGTAACAAAAATTAAAACAGTAGCCTACCAAGCCCCCTCCTGTGCACTGAAACCACTGAAGTCATCTCCTTCGGTGTCGGAGTTGAATAGCCTCAGAATTGCTTCATCCGATGTTGGGTCGTTTTCATTGTCGCTCTCGTCACTTTCATCCAGAGGCAAATACCCCGCTGAGCTCATGCTGCCCCTTCAACACGCAGCAGTCCAGCCTTTCGAAACCAGTTGATGATAGTGGATTTTTTGACAATGCTCCACGCTCTCAGGACCCACTGGCAGACTTGACCATAAGTTGCTCTTCGCATGCGGCCCGTTTTAGTGAAGGATTTCTCCCCACTTGTCATCCAAGCCTCCCACTGAACACGGAGCGCCACCTTAAATGCACGTTTTACACTGATGTCGAGTGGCTGCAAATACTTTGGGCCATCTGCTTTTCTTCCCTCTGAAAGGTTTGTTGTCTTTTTGCACTGAGTCAGTTCCTCACGCTGCTGTTTACAAAGTCTTATAATCGACTCATTAAGGCCAAGCTCCCATGCAGCAGCTCTATTTGTTTTTCCAACAGCCAGATCGATCGCCTTCAACTTGAAAGCTGCATCATATGCATTTCTCCGTGTCTTTGCCATGATGAGGGTGACAAAATTACTACCGTAATCAGAATGATGGGAAGTTTGAGCGCGCTCGATTTACGTCACATTCTGTAACGGTGCTCAGTGTTTTGGCGGTCACATTCTGTAACGGTGCTCAGTGTTTTGGCGGCGGCATGAATCTTGCGAAAGCGGGAAAAATCCATAAATTAGCCGCGTCATTGTATAAACCGCGAGGTTCAAAGTGTGGCTTATAGTCCAGCAATTACGGTAGTAGTCTTGGAATTGTTAGTTAGATTACTCGTTGGTTATTACTGCATTGTCGGAACTAGAAGCACAAGCATTTCGCTACACTCGCATTAACATCTGCATGTGACAAATAAAATTTGATTTGATTTATTACAAATACATTTTTTTAATTGGCCGATTATTCGGTATCGGCTTTTTTGGTCCTCCAATAATCGGTATCGGCGTTAAATCATAATCGGTCGACCTCTAGTGTCTTGTGTGAACTGCTCTCGAGGTCATGGTACTGCATCTCAAATCGGGTTGAGGTCAGGAATCTGACTGGGCCAATCCAGAAGGTGCATTTTCTTCTGTTGAAGCCATTCTGTTGTTGATTTACTTCTGTGTTTTGGGTCGTTGTCCTGTTGCATCACCCAACTTCTGTTGAGCTTCAATAGATAGCCTTACATTCTCCTGCAAAATGGCTTGATAAAATTGGGAATTCATTTTTTGGTTGATGATCCCAAGCTGTCCAGGCCCTGAGGCAGCCACGCAGCCCCAAACCATGATGATCCCTCCACCATACTTTACAGTTGGGATGAGGTTTTGATGTTAGTGTGCTGTGCCTTTTTTTCTCCAAACATAGTGTTGTGTGTTCTTTCCAAACAACTTAACTGTAGTTCCATCTGTCCACATAATATTTTGCCAGTAGCGCTGGGGAACATCCTGGTGCACTTTTGCAAACTTCAGATGTGCAGCAATGTTTTTTTTGGACAGCAATGGCTTCTTCTGTGGTGTCCTCCCAGGAACACCATTCTTGTTTAATGTTTTACATATTGTAGACTTGTCAACAGACGTTAACATGTTCCAGAGATTTCTGTAAGTCTTTAGCTGACACTCTAGGATTCTTCTTAACCCCATTGAGTATTCTGCACGGTGCTCTTGCAGTCATCTTTGGAGGGCGGCCACTCCTAGGGAGAGTAGCAACAGTGCTGAACTTTCTCCATTTATAGACAATTTGTCTTACCGTGGACTGATGAACATCAAGGCTTTTAGAGATACTTTTGTAACCCTTTCCAGCTTCACGCAAGTCAACAATAATTAATCTTAGGTCTTCTGAGATCTCTTTTGTTCAAGGCATGGTTCATATCAGGCAATGCTTCTTGTGAATAGCAAACTCACATTTTGTGAGTGTTTTATAGGGCAAGGCAGCTGTAACCAACATCTCCAATCTCGTCTCATTGATTGGACTCCAAGTTAGCGGACTCCTGACTCCAATTAGCTTTTGGAGAAGTTATTAGTCTTGGGGTTCACATACTTTTCCCAACCTACACTGTGAATGTTTAAATAATATATTCAATATAGACAAGAAAAATACAATAATTTATGTTTTATTAGTTTAATAAGCACACTTTGTCTATTGTTGTGATTTAGATGAAAATCAGATCAAAATTGATGACCAATTTATGCATTTATCCAGGTAATTCCAAAGGGTTCACATACTTTTTCCTGCCACTGTACATTTCTATTGTCAACGTTCCAGAACATTGCGACTCCTGAACGCATACCTGATATAAGACTCCTGATATAATCTATATTGTTCTTTATGAATCATTGTTAAAAAGTGGTTGGAGGTGATTTTTGATTGGACAAAAAAAAAGAATAATGGGGGGTTCAAAAAGGTGCACAGTTAAAAACTACAAACCCCAGAGAACAGACACATCTATTTCCAATGTGGTACTCACCTGGGGATCAGTCGTTTGAGATCAGTAGCTGATCAACTTCTTGATGGCGTCAAAGCACTTCCACTTGTCTGGGATGTAGAAGGGTTCGAAGATGTGGGGGAAGGGAGTGTCGTAGCCGCAGACTCTAGCGATGGGCGCCTCTAGGTTGAGGAAGCATTCCTCCTGTGGACACACAACAGGTACGTGGTCAGTCTCATCACATCCCTCTGGACATGGATGACAGGCTCTGCTGGTGTTTGGGTATTCGCAACAATTCGTGTTCATTAGGGCATTCGTTGGAAAAAATTTGCAAGAGGAAATCTGAAAGTATTTGTAGTCAGACATGTTCAAATAGCACCTCCCCGTTTTACTAGGTTTCCATCCTTCTTGTGCATAAACATGACCCAGTTAATGCAACTGTTTATCGGACTTTGCATTACACACATAGGGCCAGCAATTTTCTTGACCACATTCCCTAAGTTCTAGACCTCAGCTGAATCTGGTAATGAACGGTGTGGCTGTTGAACAAGTTGAGAAGACCAAATTACTTGGCGTTACCTTAGATTGTAAACCGGCATGGTCAAAACATATAGTTTCAATGGTTGTAAAGATGGGGAGAGGTCTGTCCGTAATAAAGAGATGCTCTGCTTTTTTGACACCACACTCCACAATGCAATTCGTACAGGCTCTAGTTTTGTCTAATCTTGGTTATTGTTCAGTCGTGTGGTCCAGTCGTGTGGTCCAGTCGACTGGTTCAGTCCAGTAAATACTATGCATGCCAGTCTCTCTTGGCTAAGAGTAGAGAAGAGACTGACTGCATCACTTGTTTTTTTATAAGCAACATTAATGTGCTAAAAATTCCAAATTGTTCGCATAGTCAACTTACACACAGCACTGACACACACACTTACCCAACCAGACATGCCACCTGGGATCTTTTCACAGTCCCCAAATCCAGAACAAATTCAATAAAGTGTACAGTATTATATAGAGCCATTATTACATGGAACTCAGTTTCATTTCACATTGTTCAAATAAACAGCAAACCTGGTTTCAAAAAACAGATGAAGCTACACCTCACGGCAAAACGCCTCTCCGCTATTTGACCTAGAGAGTTTGTGTGTATGGTATTGATATGTAGGCTACGTGTGCCTTAAACATTTTTGATGTAGTTCTGTCCATGATCTGTTCTTGTCTATTAATGTTCAGTATTATGTCATGTTTCATGTTTTGTGTGGTCCCCAGGAAGAGTAGCTGCTGCTTTTTCAACAGCTAAATGGGTATCCTAATGCAATACCAAATACCAGAATAAACTCCAGGCCCCTGTTCTGTGCTAGACACTGAGCCAGTGGAATGGAATCAGCTTCACTGTCATGGCTGTAGCCACAGTAACACTAGAAGTGCTTCACTGAAACATTGCCAACAGGTTCAGTGAATTCACTACCACTACCCTTAAAAGTTGGGAGACAAATGGCATATTTAAAATCACAGCTCAGAGCTGGCCAAGCACAGCTTGTGTTTTGGCAGCACTGGAAAACAAGCCATCACTTGTCTCTATTGGCTTTTGACCTCCTCCCACAGCATCTGAATGCGATGAAGGGGCCAATAGCTTCCACAGGAGAGAAAAGCCATCGCTGAGCCAAATTAACCATAAGGTCTTAGCAACTAGCATTCACACACACAGACAGACAGGCTAGCCCTACTCTGTAGACATTGTGTTGTATTTGCATGTTTCTGCAGTAATGTTTTTCATCTCCTCAAAAACATCTGGCAGTGTTCAGAAGAACGTCAGGCTCCATGAGAAAGCCTTTGTGCGTCTCCTTATTTCACGGACTGTAAAAACACAATAGAGAGCCTGCAGATGCGTGTCGGCTCCACGTCCCCAGTACCATGCCAGGCCCGCGGAGTCTAATTCACAGCTATAGCTTCAGCATTGCCAGCAGCGGCATGTCTCGGGATCCTTTAATATGTTAAAAGGGAATTAGCAGACAGACAAAATGGTCCTCTGGGCCATAAGGGTTTACTGTACCACGAGACAGGAATACATATGCAGTATACACTATTACCACTGTGGTTACAACAGAGGTCATAAATCGGTGTTAAAAGCAATTCATTTTTTTCTCTCCAGGTGTTAGGTTCTAAATGACCCTATTACCTCACGGACGATTAGGAAAGCTTAAACCAAGTTAATCCACCCATTGGGTCAATACAGCTGCACAGACAAAGACACGTTTCCACCAGTGGTAGTATATATATATATACACCCCAATTTGGGTGGAGTATCCTCCGCCTCTTTAAATATTACATCTTTATTGCTAGGCAAGAAGTTAAATGATTACGGGCCACAAACGGTTCCTTCCCCCTTAAGGTGACCTGACCTCGACCCGCTTCCTCACTAATTCACAGCTCTCCACCCTTATCAGTGCCTGCCAACATCTGATCGTTTTCACTGCACTCAGCACATTCCAAATGTAATTGCCTCCACCATATACATTCCTCCTACAGATAACCATTAACTTCTGGTGTAGACCCTCGAGACCATAGCGCTCAATATTTCAATAGTATACCTGATAATTAACACTTTTCCAAGTTTAGCAGTCAGAACCCAGAATCCATCACAAGTTTACAGTGTGCTCATGTGTATGGCTCATGGCCCACTGCAGTGTATCAAAGGGGGGTGGGGGTGTCATTACTCAGCCCACAACAGGCATCCCCACTCTGCCGCGCTAATTCGTGTTGATTAGCTTTAATGGATGCCTGCAGTTAGTGCCAGCCAGCATCCCCTCCCATCCCTCCCTCCCCATCCAATCCTACCCCTCCTTGGCCATGTGGGCCAAACGGTTTCCGTGGATGAGTCCTTCTGTCCTCTCAAACAGTCTTGGGCAGAGCTGGGAAACTGGGCATGATGCATTGTATGTATAAGACCATAAGTTCACATTCTATAGTCAAATACATCGATTCACCTATTGCACCTAGTTGAGGCAAGAACATTAATCAATTTAGCCTCTGTAAGGTTAAAATCTTATAAGTCCAAAATTAGTTTTCACAGTCTTGAAGAACTTTAATAGCTCTTCGACACTTGGAAGGTGAAGATTGTCTTGATGCAGAACTCTCAGAAAGGACGCTCACAATGTCTGGCAATGGCATGTATGCCACTAAGGAAAATAAAAACATTTGAGCTGCTAATTATAATCTTTGACCAGTTTTCCTTGCCATGTTGCTCAGTGGAAAGCTATTCCTGGTCATGGGGGCTAGGAGTGTAACAGTGTAAAAAGTCCAGACACGTGTGTGACAGCTGGAGGGGGCCTGCAGTGGACTTCAGTGACAGATTGACAGCACACTTAATCATGAAGATGAAGCTTAAAACTTAAGATGAGTCTGGTCAGGCCTGCATTTTTGTAGAGTTACATCAGAAGTGTGATAAATCCTGTCAGACTTTTTTTTTTAAAGAATGAAAACATGTAGCATAGGCCATGTAGCCTAGTCCATCTCTCCTAATTTACTGTCATGATTGAGGACCATCCATGTCTCTAGAGTGCAGAGCATTAAGGGAAAACGTCTCATGAGACAGTCTATGATCCACAGGCAGACAAAGACAGTACTAAAGGCTTTTTCCTGTCAGATTCCAAACTGTAATCTCCTCTAAATACACTTACTTACTGGAAGCAGGAGGAAGGAACAGCCTGGTTGCTTGTCACCACAGCTAAATGGTGATGTGCCACAGAACTCCGATTTCACTCAAATCGCTGTTTATCTTTGGAGAAAACACATCATTATATGCAATCTGACTTAAATGTCTGCATATAAATATGACAAAATGGCGGTCTCTCTCTCTCTCTCTCTCTCTCAATATTGAAAAATATAAAAATACCAACTGGGGGGGGGTTTAGATTTGCAGTTGTGCGTTTTGCCTCCTGTCACACGGAAAAAGTGTGTCAGCGACAGCCACAGATTGGGGAATTCAGTCACTCCCGGGTTATACCAATATTACCAAATGGGACTGCCAACAACGACAAATCACACACTGCCCCCTTGGCACACACTAGCTGAATCCGTATTGTGACTAGGAATCAATGTAGAAAATACATTGGATTTGAAATAAGTAATCAACCAGTTATATGTTTTGATCTAATTTGAACCAGCATTGTAAACATTGAAATTAGGGTAAAATGTTCACTTAAATATATTGACTTAACCTCTAACAGGTTGTCACAATCTAATTTCAACATAATCATCAGAACCATTTCATGTTGAAATTGCATTGAAAATGTCAGAGAAACAAAAATATATTTTTCATCCTACATTCACTTGGGTGGTTGAAATTTTGTTGAATTTTATGTCATTTTTAGGACTGACCCCATTTAGTCAACTATTCGATACTTTTTTATATTTAGTCCCAAATATATTGCCTTTGTAAAGTACTCAGACCCCTTGATTTTTTCCACATTTTGTTAAGTTACAGCCTTATTCTAAAATGGCTAAAATAAATAAAAATGTATCAGCAATCTAAAACAATACTCCATATTGACAAAAGTGAAAAACAGGTTTTTAGAAACGTTTGCTTATTTATAAAAAATAAAACAGAAATACCTTATTTACATAAGCATTGAGACTCGACATTGAGCTCAGGTGCATCCTGTTTCCATTGATCATCCTTGAGATTGGACATGATTTGGAAAAGCACACACCTGTCTATATAAAAAGGTCCCATAGTTGACAGCGCATGTCTAGGCAAAAACCAAGCCATGTGGTCGAAGGAATTGTCCGTAGAGCTCAGAGACAGGATTGTGTCGGGGCACAGATCTGGGGTAGAGTACAAAAACATTTCTACAGCATTAAAGGTCCACAAGAACAGAGTGGCCTCCATCATCAAGTTTGGAACCACCAAGACTCTTCGTAGAGCCTTCTCGGGGGAGAAGGGGTTTGGTCATGGAGGTGACCAAGAACCTGATGGTCACTCTGACAGAGCTCTTAGAGTTCCTCTGTGGAGATGGGAGAACCTTCCAGAAAGACAATCATCTCTGCTGCACTCCACCAAGCAGGCCTTTACGGTAGACTGTCCAGACTGAAGCAACTCCTCAGTAAAAGGCCAATGACAGCCCACTTGTAGTTCACCAAAAGACTCTCAGACCATGAGAAACAAGATTCTCTGGTCTGATGAAAGCAAGATTGAACTCTTTGGCCTGAATGCCAAGCATCACGTCCGGAGGAAACCTGGCACCATCCTTACGGTGAAGGATGGTGGTGGCAGCATCATGCTGTGGGGATGTTTTTCAGTGGCAGGGCTGGGAGACTAGTCAGGATCCAGGCAAAGATGAACAGAGCAAAGGACAGAGAGATCCCTGACGAAAACCTGCTCCAGAGTGCTTAGGACCTACATTTACATTTACATTTAAGTCATTTAGCAGACGCTCTTATCCAGAGCGACTTACAAATTGGTGCATTCACCTTATGACATCCAGTGGAACAGCCACTTTACAATAGTGCATCTAAATCTTTTAAGGGGGGGGGGGGGGGGGGGGGTGAGAAGGATTACTTTATCCTATCCTAGGTATTCCTTAAAGAGGTGGGACTAGGGTGAAGGTTCACCTTCCAACAGGACAACGACCCTATGCATACAGCCAAGACAATGCAGGAGTGGCTTCGGGACAAGTCTTTGAATATCTTTGAGTGGCCCAGCCAGAGCCCGGACTTGAACCCAAACAAACATTTCTGGACAGACCTGAAAATAGCTGTGCAGCAAAGCTCCCCATCCAAAGTAACAGAGCTTGAGAGGAGAGGAATGGAAGAAACTCCAAATACAGTGCCAAGCTTGTAGCGTTATACTGGCTGTAATTGCTGCCAAAGGCGCTTCAACAAAGTACTGAGTAAAGGGTCTGAATACTTATGTAAAAGGTGACATTTCAGTTTACATTTTTTATACATTTGCAAAAATAAACTTTTTGATTGTCATTATGGGGTATTGTGTGTAGATTGATGAGGAAAAAATATTTAATCAATTTTTGAATAAGGCTGTTAGGTAACAAAATGTGGAAAAAGTTAAGGGGTTTGAATACTTTCCGAAATGCACTGTATATATATATATATATACACATTTTTTTTTTTAAATGTCAGTCTAGAGAAAGGAAATGCACCTGATTACGTATAGAAGTAGGCCTAGGATTCCTGGCCTGCGAGCAAATGTAGGCCTATAAATGTGCCCAGATCTGGGGATCTGATTCTATTTCTGACTGTCTTAACTCACCACCACTGTGGAGCCTCTCAAAAGTATTTTTTTCTTCACCTCTAACACCACGTAAACAAAGTCTGTTTTTAGATCCATTGAGAATGACAATAGTTCCTCAACACAGCCTATTTGAAAAATCTTTCCAGCTCGCTCTCCTTCCATAACCACTCAGCATGAAAGGGGAAGAAAATGTCATGCTCCATAAAATAGGCCTACCTGATTACTTCTTAACCCTTGCGCAAATAGCCTACAGCTGTGTGTCAGGAGATCACTGGTGTGGGAAACTGAGGGCTAAATAACTAAATATTTTATTTAATGTTGTAAGTTTGCTAGCACTAGCGTCAGGCTGGACCAAGTTGATAGTTGATACTAATGTTTCAGGTTCCTTGCAAACAGGCCATGTGTAGCCAATATGACTTATAGGATATTTATTTTTATCAGGATATTAGCTACCTGCAGGCTGCTATTTTTACATATTGGCAATGGCAATAGAAAGTTACTATTAGATTGGCATCTTTTTCATTTAGATTAACGACAAGACATTGAGATATAAAGACTAAATGTATAATAAACTGTTCCACGAAAATGTGCATGTAAAAATCATAACTGGCACGCAGATCCGTAGAAATGGTACGATAACTTGGCACTCCAATTTGAAAAGCTTGCAGACCGCTGGTGTAGGCCTTTACCAGCAACTTCAGGAGCTTAACAGAAACAGTAGCAGCTGGAGGAGGTGGTTAGGAACAGGTTATTTTCTTCTAGTTAGGATATATTGAGGTCTGGCTCCCTCTTTGGTAATTTGTGTCTCCATTTTTAATTACAATGCTTAAAGCATCAGACAAGCTCAGTAGCCTACATATAGTTTATTAAAACATATAGAAATATTCACATTTAAAACTTTTGACTAATCGATTGGATTGGACTCTCGGTCGACTAAGATTTTTTTTTTAAAGTCAGGGACAGCCCTAGACATTTTATTTTAACTTGTTTCAATGTTGATAGTAAAATGGTATGGTTGAATCAACATCGTTTTAGTGTCATGCCTCATGAACCTAAATATAGAGGTATATTGAAATAAAATGTGAATCCAAAATCCAACGATTCCTGCCTGAACATTGACTCCTACTGGTATACAAGAGGCAATGCACTTCAGAGAGAACAAGTCTACCGTCCAGATGATTACCTCCTATGTACCCTGCTTAGATTTGGAAACAAGCTGTGTTCAATTCAGCGGACCTACCCTGTCAACACATTTAGACATTGATAAGCTTCCATACTAATTTGAGTAGACTACCAAAAATACACTGAATAGTTGAAAATAACTAACTTTTCTTAGTAAGGTTGAGTTTATGTAGGCTACATTGACATCGGATTTGCTCAATAAAGGACACCATCATTTCAACATTTAGCTAGGTATACGCTCATTCTTCCATCTTAGGAAATGTTGAAATAGCTACCATTAGCCCTATAAATAGGATGCCAAATTCACTACCAAACCATGAAAAACAGCCCCAGACCATTATTCCACCTCCACTAAACTTTACAGTTGGCACTATACATTGGGGCAGGTAGTGTTCGCCTGGCATCCGCCAAGCCCAGATTTGTCCGCCAGATGGTAAAGTGATTCATTGCTCCAGAAAACACATTTCAGTGCTCCAGAGTCCAATGGCCACGAGCTTTACGCCACTCCAGACAACGCTTGCCATTGCGCATGATCTTAGGCTTGTGTTTGGCTGCTGGGCCATGGAAACTCATTTCATGAAGCTCCCAACGAAGTTATTGTGCTGGCGTTGCTTCCAGAGGCAGTTTGGAACTCGGTAGTGAGTGTTGCAACCGAGGACAAAGGTCTGAATACTTATGTAAATAAGATATTTCAGTTAAGTATTTTTTTTATACACGTGTGTACTTTCCTCTGCCTAGTCTCTCAGCACCGATTAATCTGTACCTTTATCAGACTTACATAGGCTCTCCAATGACTGATTATCAACAAACATAGGCCATTTAAACACCGCTCCGAGGTTGACAGCAGTCCATCAATAGTTTTTATCAGAGTTCTTATTTTACTGGGTTTACAAATAATACATGGTGTGGTCATAAAAAAAAAAAAGACATCTTGGAAAATCCATTTGGATCTTTAAAGTATTTGTTTACTTCCATGGTTCCCATATGAACAATGGTTTCAGAGGGTTCAAAGACAGCCGCAGATAGTGGGTTCATAAAGACTGGAAGCTTTTAGAGACTGATTAGAGGAGTTAATTAAAGACTTCCTGTGTACTAGTACTGACATATAATACTTACTAAGCAACTTCCTGGAAGGAAAAATGAGTCACACATTCTCTGATCATCCTATTGAAGGTCAAATTTAGGGAAATTCCTTGCAATTTAGATTAAAATCTACCTCTACAGGTAAAGGATGGACCACTATGGATGAATTAACACCCAAACTGGCCAAAGAGTGGTTCATGCTAGGCTGTGGCCATTCAACCCATCAATTGTCAATAAAGAGAACATGGAGCTTGGAGCGATACCTCATGTCCATACTCTACCACAGCCTGCAGGCTATTCAATTTCACTTTCCTCAGTGTGTGTGTAGCCTAACAGCCCTCTTCCATAAACACATCCCTTTGAAGGAGATTGGTGTATCCTGTGAGGGAGAGAGATGGGGCATCCAGCCATGGTTTTACAGTGGAAGGCGCAGGAAAACAGCGCCTGAGGAAAAAACCCGGCTTTCTTTAAAACAGCCTGACAGCCAAACAAGGGCTCTGCTTCTGATTCGGAAGGCATTTATGGCAGAAAAACACAGGCCTTCATCTTTGACCAACCCCAACTGGGCCGGAATGGAAGACGGCCATCCTTGATGTGAGGCCCGGACCAGTAATCCGGGCCTGACCACAGCTCAGCGATAAGCGTTGGGTTGGAGTTTGATGCTGGACTCCGCACCATTCCCATTACACACAAATAAAAGGAAGGAACTCTGCAGAGCAACCAGAGTGAATGATTCCAACGTGTCTAAAAGCTGTGGTAGGGCTACAGCAAAGGTTACGGGACCAAAGGCTGTGTATAATTAAGCATTAAGGCCCGAGGGCGTGTGGTATATGGCCGAAATACCACGACTAATGGCTGGTCTTAGGCACGACAAAACTATTGCTATTATAGACGGGTTACCAACTTAATTAGAGCAGTAAAAACACGTTTTGTCATACCCGTGGAATACGGTCTGATATACCACAGCCAATCAGCATTCAGGACTCAAACCACCCAGTTTATAATCTGGGATTGGTGTTTGCAGTGACTGGGGAGATGCAGCATGAACTATTCTGCTTCATCCCTAAGTGTACTTCCATGTATAGCGTGAAACAGACTTAAAGCCACAGGGTGGCTTGTAAACACAGCCTCTACTGTACAATCCAATCTCAGGGGTCTAGCCTATAAATACTATACAGTACCAGTCTTTTACACATCTACTCATTCAGGGATTTTCTTTATTTTTACTACTTTCTACATTGTAGAATAATAGTGAAGACATCAAAACTATGAAATAACACATATGGAATCATGTAGTAACCAAAAAAAAAAAGTTAAATCAAAATATATTTGATATTCTTCAAAGTAGCCACTCTTTGCCTTGACAGCTTTCCACACTCTTGGCATTCTCTCAAGCAGCTTCATGAGGTAGTCACCTGTAATGCATTTTCCCTTCTTAATGCGTTTGAGCCCATCAGTTGTGTTGTGACAAGGAATAGCTCAAATCAGAAAAGAGAAACGACAGTCCATCATTACTTTAAACATGAAGGTCAGTCAATGCAGAACATTCAAGAAAGTTTCTTCAAGTGCAGTCAAAAAACCAACAAGAGCTATGATGAAACTGGCTCTCATGAGGACCGCCACAGGAAAGGAAGACCCAGAGTTACCTCTGCTGCAGAGGATAAGTTCATTAGAGTTACCAGCCTCAGATTGCAGCCCAAATAAATGTTTTAGAGTTCAAGTAACAGACATCTCAACATCAACTGTTCAGAGGAGACTACGCAAATCAGCTCTTCGTGGTAGCATTGCCAAATCAGTCAAATCAGCCAACAAGTGCTCAGCAGATGTGGGAACTCCTTCCAAGACTTTTGGAAAACATTCCAGGTGAAGCTGGTTGAGAGAATGCAAAGAGTGCACAAAGCTGTCATCAAGGCAAAGGGTGGCAACATTGAAAAATCTAAAAAAATATATTGAATTGCTTTACACTTTTTGGGGTACTACATGATTCCATGTGTTTTATTTCATAGTTTTGATGTCTTCAGTATTATTCTCCAATGTAGAAAATAATAAAAATAAAGAAAAATCATTGAATGAGTGGAAGTGTCCAAGCTTTTGACTGGTACTGTATGTAGCACAGCAAGGTCCATGTGTTAATTGTCACAAAGCTGAACGCACAGTAGTATGGGAGAGGCTGCTCAACTTTACCATGGCACTCTTTGTATCCCTGAGGTCCATTGTAAGTCAGCAGAGAAGCTCTGATATGAGTAGAGGTCAGCCAATGACAACACCTTTTGTGAGGTGCAGCTAATACACCGAATGGAAACTTTCATCCATCAACTCTGCAGTTCCAAATTTTAAAGAAAGTAAAACTAATCCATAATTGGACCGTGCTTACACTGCCCTGAGGCAGTTGGCTTTGACCCGATTATCCTTTAGTTTCACCCTCCTGTCCAGACATAATACATTGACAAAAGCATTATATATAGCCACTCCTGGAGTCACTTTAAAACATGGAAAGGGGTGGAAAGAGTTTTGCACATGCCTCAAAGCCAGATAACAAAACTGCTGACCATTGGGATAAGCCTACTGACGGCCTGATTTCAATTATTTATTCAACAACAATCCAAATTAAACAACAAGCTCCAGGGTGGGTAAATCAAGGCATTCTCTCAGCCCTGTCACTTCTAAGAAAATCTATTTGCACATTGTTCAAAGTATATTTCACATAGAGAATAGAATAAAAGTTGAGTCCAGGACTCTGACAGCTGAGCATGCACTTTGTCAATTGTAACAGTAACCCATACAAGACTATAAGCCATTTGTATCACAAGCCTTCATTCCCACCATGTGCCCCTGAATAGGATATTCCAGGTCGAGTCTTGCTTTTGACTGGTGGTGAGGTGTGGTGCAGATCTCCCTCTCTGCTCTAAGCTCTGGTGCTGCAGGTCTTCCTCTCTGCTCTTGACTCTTGTTAAGTAGTGGTTTAGGTCTCCCTTTCTGGTCGTTCCCTTGAGAGCACTTGATATGTTGTTGTTATGGTAGTTCCCAGAGGTTTGACCCAGGTCCGATAGCTCAACACCTTTCTGCTAAAAGCCCTATTTTTAGAGCCTTTTCCGTTTCATTGCGTTATCAGTGCAGAACCCACACCACATCCTCGTTAATAGCGGGTGAGTCAACACAGTCCGGCGAGTTGCAGTACTGACCATCACCCTTGGGCCATCTGGACAGGGGGCAAGTGGGCCCTCCAGAGCCAGTGCTGTCACGTTGCCAAGGGACCTTGGCCACGAGAGTGTGTGTGCCCGACAACGTGGCACATGGCCGCAACACCTGGATACACTTAGACATTAGACATGAGGTGCAAGTGCGTGTGATCATTTATTCTGTCAGTAGTGGTTGAGGATTAATTTGGCGCGAGATGAAAGCAGTCTCAACAATACCTCATCATACACAAAGCTCATAAAGCTAATGGCTATACACAATAAAAACAAGGTATTAAACGCTTTAAACAGTTATATTCACCATATGCTATCTCACATTCAACAATGGTTACTTCGGGACACAAAACATGTGAAAACATGGGTATGACTCAGACCATTAATCCTACCAATAAGCAGGTCTGGGGAAAACAACATGAGTGACAGCCAGGGAGATGAGAAGGACCAATTCCAGGGCCCTCATCTCAGCGCTAGACCAGCGCTGATGCAGACACACAGGGCATCATCCACTTGAGGTAATGCCTACACTGAATAGCATGCCATTATCCAGATACCTTTGAGTGTGGTCTAGGAAGAAAAAACAAAGCGATGGAGTTGAAACTGTGGCTTATGCCCCCTCACATTCTCCCTGAACGGAACACAGCACATACTTTGATCATGCCCTCACCAGGCCAGAGCAGTCTTCACTAGACGGAGGGGGGGGAGGGAGGTATGGAGGGAAACATGGAGTGGGGGAGAGGGGATACATCTCCAGTCCAGTCAGTAAAGTACAGTCCAAGGTTTGAGTATTAGTTTCAACTGTCTTGATCTAATATATATATATATGACTCATTTCAACTGACAAAGTCTACCAAGTTTGAGTATGACATATCTGACACACAGTTGAGGTCAGAAGTTTACATACACCGTAACCAAATACATTTAGTCTTAGGTCAGTTAGGATCAACACTTTATTTTAAGAATGTGAAATGTCTATTTCTATGTGAAATGTCTGTTTATTTATTTCATGACATTCCCAGTGGGTCAGAAGTTTACATGAACTCAATTAGTATTTGGTAGCATTGCCTTTAAATAGTTTAACTTGGGTCAAACGTTTTGGGTAGCCTTCCACAAAAAGTTGGGTGAATTTTGGCCCATTCCTCCATACAGAGCTAGTGTACCTGAATCAGGTTTGTAGGCCTCCTTGCTCACACACGCTTTTTCAGTTTTGCCCACAAATGTTCGATAGGATTGAGGTCAGGGCTTTGTGTTGGCCACTCCAATGCCTTGACTTTGTTGTCCTTAAGCCATTTTGCCACAACTTTGGAAGTATGCTTGGGATCATTGTCTATTTGGAAGACCCATTTGCGACCAAGATTTAACTTCCTGACTGATGTCTTGAGATATCCACTGATGTCTTCAATATATCCACATAATTTTCCTACCTCATGATGCCATTTATTTTGTGAAGTGCACCAGTCCCTCCTGCAGCAAAACACCCCCACAACATGATGCTGACACCCCCGTGCTTCACGGTTGGGATGGAGTTCTTCGGCTTGCAAGCCTCCCCCTTCTTTCTCCAATCATAACAATGGTCATTATGGACAAACAGTTTCCCCAAAAAGTACAATCTTGGTCCCCATGTGCAGTTGCAAACCGTAGTCTGGCTTTTTTATGACGGTTTAGGAGCAGTGGCTTCTTCCTTGCTGAGCGTCCTTTCAGGTTATGTCGATATAGGACTTGTTTTACTGCGGATATAGATACTTTTTGTTTCCTCCAGCATCTTCACAAGGTCTTTTGCTGTTGTTCTGGGATTGATTTGCAATTTTTACACCAAAGTACGATCATCTCTAGGAGACAGAACGCGTCTCCTTCCTGAGCGGTATGATGGCTGCGTGGTCCCATGGTGTTTATACTTGTTCAACTGTACAAACAATAGTACGCGTGGTACCTTCAGTTGTTTTGAAATTGCGCCCAAAGATGAATCAGACATGTGGAGGTCTACAATTTTATTTTCAGAGGTCTTGGCTGATTTCTTTTGATTTTCCCATGATGTCAAGCAAAGAGGCACTGAGTTTGAAGGTAGGCCTTGAAATACATCCACAGGTACACCTCCAGTTGACTCAAATGATGTCAATTAGCATATCAGAAGCTTCTAAAGCCATGACATTTTCTGGAATTTTCCAAGCTGTTTAAAGGCAGTCAATTTAGTGTATGTAAACTTCTGACCCACTGGAATTGTGATACAGTGAATTATAAGTTGAAATAATCTCTAAACAATTGTTGGAAAAATTACTTGTGTCATACACAAAGTAGATGTCCTAACCAACTTGCCAAAACTATAGTTTGCTAACAAGAAATTTGTGGAGTGGTTGAAAAACGAGTTTTAATGACCCTACCCTAAGTGTAGGTAAACTTCCAACTTCGACTGTATCAGTCAGTGCCTCTTAAGATCAGATTTATTGCCTGACCGAGGACACCCACTGACAAATATTTGAATTTCATTTCACATTTCAAACAGAGAAAGTACAACCCATACCCCAATCCACACAGATATAGATACCCTACTGTCTATCTGCAACCCATCCCACATCTCACCTCTGAAGGCCCCCAGGGATTCCAATAGAACCCTCTGCATGCATGACCACACACACAAAACAAACTTACTTGCACTGTGGAGCTGATCTCGGCAGCAAAGCCTCCGGTGATTGGAGCCTCGTGACTGATAAGCAACCGTCCGGTCTTGGCCACCGACTGAAAAACACAACACACACAGTCTGATCCATACAGTGTGACATCACCCATAGACAAAATCTATGGTTACTGTACACATACTGTCTCTCCCCAGCCTGCCTGTGGTGTCTAAGGCAAGCATGTGGCAGGCAACGAGACAAGCATTGTATTATGGTATCATGACAAATGTACAATGAGGTAGAAGGTGAACATGATTTGAGTATGCAAACACAGTTTGTAGCATGTTCTAACACAGGGGTTCACAACCTTTAACCCAGAGGGACCCCTATTTCACATTTGATACATTTTAGTACAGTTAGTGCAGTCAGCCCATGAGTAACAATTCATCACACAATAGCTCCCCGGAGATAATAAATACTCAAACACACACACACACACCCCATTCTAACAATTTGTTTAGCATATGTGTGAGCACAAACGAGTGCAGTATTTTCTATAAGCGCTGGCTTTTGCTTAAAATAGCCTCAGACTCATAGTTAGCTGGATACCTTTTCCACTTAATTTACTAGGCTTTTTCTAATTTAAAAGTTTCAATTCGATAGCCAGAAAGGTCTATATAGCCTTCTCCCAATAGAATGAACGACATGCATCTTCTAGTGATAGGACAGGCACCTGTCAGTCATGACAGGGACACTGCTGGTTTGTCAGTGTGCTGTCTGTCCCCCTCTCAGTATCCGTGTTATTTTTGTGCGTTCTGGTTGGCTGCAGTTGAATTTCTTTCACGGAGGAGGGAGATCCCATGGGACGTCCCATGTAATGTAAGTGGTAATGATGAGTTGAAATCCACAAAATTATTGTTCTGTGGCCCATTCATTTATTTTCTTTCGGACTGAAAACTATGTAACCATTTTAAAGTCACCATTGGCCTCATGGTGAAATCCCTGAGCGGTTTCCTTCCTCTCCGGCAACTGAGTTAGGAAGGATGACTATCTTTGTTGTGACTTAATGTATTGTTATACCATCCAAATTGTAATGAATAACTTCAATGTCTGCTTTTATTATTCTTACCCATCTACCAATAGGTGCCTTTCTTTGCAAGGCATTGGAAAACCTCGCTGGTATTTGTGGTTGAATCTGTGTTTGAAATTCAATGCTCGACTGAGGGACCTTACAGGTAATTGATTAGTGTTTAACATGATTTTTGAATGACTATTATTGCACACAGTCAATTTATTATGTGACTTTTGAAGCACATTTTTACTACTGAACGTATTTAGCCTTGCCATAGCTGACATTTCAGCTTCCACTTTTTATTCATTTGTAAACATTTCAAAAAGCATAATTCCACTTTGACATTATGGGCTATTGTGTGTAGGCCAGTGACACAAAACCTCAATTTAAGCCATTTTAAATGGAGGCTGTAACACAACAAAATGTGAAAAAAGTCGAGGGGTGTGAATACTTTCTAAAGGCACTATATATGGTATTATTTAATATATTGATGTAGGCCTAAAGATTTGATTAAAGTGTAGAAACTGGAGTAGTCAACTGTTGCATTCGGTCTAGCAAAGCCCATTTTTAGCACCTGCTTCATTCATACCTGTAGGTCTATTCCAGTGGAGGCTGATGTGAGGAGCTATAAAAGGATGGGCTCATTGTAATGGCTGGAATGGAATTAATGGAACTGAGTCAAACGTGATTTCCAAATGTTTGATGTGTTGGATAGATTTCCATTGACTCCATTCCAGCCATGACAATGAGTCAGTCCTCCTATAGCTCCTCCCACCAGCCTCTGGTCTATTCATGGTTGCCTGACTTTGTATAAAACTGGGAGTGCACAACCTGGCAGGGAGTTTGGTGGTCCTTCCCGACTTTTTTTTATTTTATAGCATTTTCTTGCAATTCTATATTATTTCTCAACATAGAACCATATTTGCTAGACGGAAAGAAAACCTTTCTCAGTTTTTTTGCCACAATAAACTAAATTAAAAGAGTAGACTAGATTGAGTATTTTCCACAGTAAATTACATTTGTACGACTAGTTTTTCTAACTAGATCACTCATCTACCGCCTTTCCTAAAAGTCCCACCCACACAGTGATTGATTGACAGGTCTGGAACCCTACCAACTGACTCACAAACATCCTTCCCTGACAATCCCACCCACAGTGATCGATTGACAGGCCAAACTGCTAAAGGGATAGTTCACCCAAATTACAAAAAGATACATTGGTTTCCTTACACTGAGTGTCCACAGCAGTAGAGCCAATACTATACATATTTGAAGAACAAACATCATTGTGGCAATTCATATATTGCAGGACAACTGTAAATATGACTAATCTTAAGAGAAGACGGGATTAATGTTAAAAAAAGGTTCTTATTTAGAAAATAGTCATGATCATATAAGCCTAGGCGATAACCAAATCTACCAACACATTGCATTCCTACAGTTTCAGTAATTTTTATTTTAAAGTCACGTCTTTTCAATACCATAACCCATTTTACAAATCTGGGCGGTAAAAGTTGTTAAACTATTCAATAATGTACCTGTTTATTTCGGATGGAATCAAGGCATTATAACATACCAGAGGCCACCAAAATAGAACTCGTACTGCAAAAGAAATTCACTGGGGGCATACCCCTCCCCAGCCCAGAACTCCCTTGCTACACCATGTACTTAGGGAAAACACTGACCGTATGTGTGTGTGTGGGGTTAGCGGTGAAGTGCTGAAGGTGCTCTGTAAGGGGAGTGAGCGTATCACATACCACTGCTCTGCCATATCACTGTTCACAAGGGGGAATGAGACGGGGGTCTTAAACAGGGGGCTACTTATGTTATTGTGGGGTGACATCACTGTGTAGGGTAGTGTGAAACTCTATGCTATGGAAACATACAGGCTAGCTAAGCGGAGCTTTCATACTCCTAATTTGAAGTCTCTTGTGCTTCCTTTCAGGGTCTCTTGTCAATTGTTCCTATAAATTCATCAACCAAATAATTACTTCTCATCAGAAACTGGGTCAGATCATATTTGGATTACAATTTCATTATCTAATTGACTAAATAAGATACAACCTTTCAAAAACACACAGCTCAATGTATTGTGCAAATCACACAAAACTCAACAGAGGACAATATCAGGGGTTGGAACATTTTCAGGGAGCAGGAGCAAAAAACTGAAAATATATATATTTTTTTCAAGGAACAGAATCAGAACCTGGAACAAAGGTGAACCATACTGTTCCGGAACAGAACCGTTACTTTAAAAACTTGGGAACCGCGTAATAAAAGTTCTCACGTGCCACAACAATGTTTCCAGTCCCACAAAAAAAACACAACAAAGCACCTATTCAAAGCCCTCACCCTGTCCCTCAGAACATCATTCAAGTGTCTGCCTAAAAGCTGAAAATCTTTGCCAGTGTGTGTGCCGTGCGTTTAGGCTACCTGACCCTCCGAAGCATAGGCTACTGTACTGTTGTACAAGCATGATTCAGAAGATGGGGAGAGAGATTTGAAATTAGTTAGAGAAGGATAAACTTTTTCAATGCTAGTTAGGGATACTATAGGCTATATCACGTTTCACATTGGATTTATTAACTACAAAAAGGTAAGATGTGTTTTTAATTCTGGTGCCGCTCTGCACACACAAGCTTCTTAGCTAGCTCGCTTGCTTGCTTAAGCTTGTTAGCTAGCTAGCTCAAAAAGACATTCAGAGTTCCTCCATAGAAGACACTCCTCCTAGATAGAATTCTGTGGGCCTAATTCAAATAATGCATGTCATAAGATGCCCAGTGCTTCAAGCCTCATCTCAACACTCTCCCCCTCTTTCACCACCCGCAAAATTGCTATCGCATCTTGCACCATAGTATTAATTTGTCTGTCCATCATGCATGTAAACAACTAGCTTGCCTGCTCTATCCGCACTGACTGGTTAAGTAATTTAATTAGTTAGACTGTTTAAAAAAATATATGTTTAAAAAAATCTAGTTAAAAAAGGAATGATATAAACAGAACTACTTTTTTGTGGGGTGAACCGGTTCAGAACTTTATTTTGCTGGTTGGAACAGTGGAACGGAACGAAAAGTATGTTTGCATGGCCAGGCTTTGTTTGCATGGCCAGGCTTTGTGTGGTATGGATGTTGGAGAGCAGTAGGATGTGTTCTTTTGAAATGCTACTTGGGTTTGATTTAAGCTGGTAGGTAACGAGCTGGATGACATGTGGAGAGGCTGTTCATCTGGCTTTACTGTAAACCCTACTTTACAGCAGCAGCAGGACGAAGAATAGGTTGCGGTGGAAGATGCAACAGCGCACAACAGACCACAGCGTATAACTAACACTACCGTATAGTCTGATCTCATCCAAACCTCGTCCGTCTCTCCTTAACTCCATCGTCTCCAAATCACATCGCTCTATCCTCAATAGATTATATCCCGACTCTTGATTAGGAGACAAATACTGGTATAGCAATTATAATTGACGGACGTACAGTTAGCCTCCATCAATCCAGGCTGTAAAAACCTGCTAGTGTTATGTGGTAGTAATGGACTGGTTCAGCTGGACTGTTTCTATTGGATCATGCAGCCCTGAGCTATAGCTATGAGTGAAGCGAAATTCCTTCTCCGGTTTGGAATGAGAATATTGTTTCCACAGAGATAATGGACTACACAGACAAAGCTGTGATTCCCTCATTCCCCTATACAAGAGGGTCTACTGCAGGCATGTGACACACTGCAGCTAGAACAGACAGGAGGAGAATTATCGCCTGGCTCCTCCACCTTCTAAACCACTTGGCAAGTGAACGCCCGATGTATCACAACATGCCCTATCTACAATACCTTTTTGAGTAAGCACCGCAGCTTATATACAGCTTTATTTTCCATTTGGTATGGAGACTCCTGACGTCACTCAAAACATACCATAGAAATACGCAACACATGGATATAGAATGATACAAAACTATAGCTTCATTTGCTTTCCACAAAAGAACCACAGATACAGTATCAGAACCAAAAGCGTTCTGGGTGTCGCTGATATTAAAGAGGCTGGTTGAGTGTTTGTTTACGTCGCTGGGGTCCCTGGTTTGGTTGCGGCAGTGCCTCGTTGTGTGATCAGGAATACATTTTTGTCCCATCCCTTTAAAATAATAATTTCAATTATATTTGTATCCTTGTCTACTGAGCTTGAGTAACTGACAACCAGGTGAAATACCTTTATCACATAAAACAAAACAGCACCACAGGCTATATCATTTTGCTTTAAAGGGTTGGAAATTGGGAGAACCAGAGGGTAACGGTACCTGGCTAAAATATAACGCAGATAGCATATCAGGCAAGGGGTGAGAGAGGGCACCAATATCATGGTGTGACATGTTACGGAATATGACTCACAGGTAAGATAAATAAGTGAGGCTACCGCCCAATTCCCTGCAGCTAAATTGACCCCAGTCCTCCTGCTTGTTGTCAGAGAGAGAGAGAGAGAGAGATTGTGTTTAAATAAGCGTTTTACTTTACCCCTAAACACTAGGGGCTGCCTCTACCTCAGTGCCAGGAGTGGAGCTGCATACCATACTCCAACACAAGCACATTCTTCAGATGCTTCTGACAAAGGCACCAGCGCTGTTATTCTCAATATCGTGAGAAAGAATTTCACCCCCCGGGGGCCAGGGAATCGAATGACCCATTTAGTAATCACACTCCAAATGCTTTCTGGATTTCTGCACTAATAGGTGGGATGGTGGTTTGGGAAAGCCTGTCCCTTGCCGACGGGTATTCTGATGTGTGATTGTGACTGTGATTCCAGTGCATGCTGTGACAAATGGACAAGACAAAATGGAGCTATTCACATCTGGCCCACACCGCAGGAGTATTGCTGAATGTAAAGCAGGGGTGCCCAAAATGTTGGACTATGTGGGCTAAATAAGAATTTGAGAACCAGGTGAGGCTTAGGCCAAGATTATGTGAGATCACACTCTTAATAATAGTCACAAATGTAATGTAATAAACACTCTCAGATTCAAACTGAGGAGTATTCCAGCTCCCAGATCTCTTGCCTCAAATGCTAGATCATACCCAGCAATCTTTTGTTATGAAGCAACTGACATTTCATTGTGAGCTCGACCGTTTAAAGCTATAATCACTGCTTACGTGTTTGGGTAAAGATTTTGTGGGACAGACAAAAAACGGCTCTTACGTCCATCTGATCTCTACTTTTCCCTCAACCTCTCAAATGTGTCCGTTTGTCTTCTTTCAGTCTGTCCATTTTCCTTCTACCCGTTTTCTGTCTTGTGTCTCCTACTCGCCCGCCCGCATCTTCTGTCCATCCATCTGCCAGCACCCCCCGGTCGGTCCCCTGCCTGTCTGTCTGAGTCTTCCGCCTGTCCCACGCCTTCCACCCTGCAGGTCCCCCGCCTTTTCTTCGTATTCCATTTATCAGTGTCCCGTCTGTCTCGCTCTCTCAGTGTCTGGCACACAACACTTTTAAAAAAGGGCAAATACCATGGCGGCTGCTGTCAGACCTCAGCTTATTTTAATTTTATTTAACCTTTATTTAACTAGGCAAGTCAGTTAAGAACACATTCTTATTTACAATGACGGCCTAGGAACAGTGGCTTAACTGCCTTGTTCAGGGGCAGAACGACAGATTTTTACCTTGTCAGCTCGGGGATTCAATCTAGCAACCTTTCAGTTACTAGTCCAACGCTCTAACCACTAGGCCACCGGCCGCCCCAAATACTGCTGGCCGCAACACTGGCACTGTCCTACTCACTCATCTCAAATCACTGCCTCACCCAGGGGACAGGGATGGGCCAGACACTTTTCTTGGACACACACACAATGACAGTAGTGTACTCATTTACTCAAACATAGTAATTGTGGCCCCGACCTTTAACCCTGACTCTTCCTTTTCAGAGGAGCCAGTGACCCTTTCTCAGTAGCACACTACCGATTTATTTCACTCATCAAAACCAGTCTTTCATGTTGGTGAACATGGACCCAATGTCGTAATGTCAAGTTGCCTTATATAGACAGTGGTGGAGCCACAGCAGAGGGCCCAAATATGAGCAGTAGGCTTTTTCCACATGAGAATTATACGCTTGGAGCAATGAGAGCACACGAACATGCCATGAATATCACTGTACACTCCAGCCTGACAAAAACAGGCATGCATATTGACAGGAGGCTTTTATTGCTACGATTTAACTACTTGGACAGTGGCCTGATGAGTCAAAGTGTGTGTGTGTGTGAGAGAGAAGACAGAAGGAGAGGGAGATGAGGAGGAGAGGGAGATGAGGAGGAGAGGAAGAGTGGATTGCGTGTAATCAAGACTCAAGTAGAGCTTTCAAAAACCTCTGAAACAATGAGTACGGAGCTAGGAGGCTGCACGATAAATCACTGCTCCACCTCCCATATGAAAGAGTAACGAGAGAGAAGAGCAAGACCAGAAGGTAATGGGGGAAATTAAAATAAGAGAGCATGAAAGAGGAGAGGGAAAGGAAGGGAAATCTGAGAAAAGTGATGAAATGGATGGAGGAGTGTAGAAGGTAGGCAGAGTTGGGTGAATGGTGAGAACCCAGAGTCAGTCGGGTAGATGAGCAGAAAAGAGGAGTGGAGAGAGAGTCAAAGTGGTGTATGGTGGGAAAGAGGTTAATGTCCTCTCTGGAAAATATGGAAGACTTAAAAGAAAGGGATAAAAGGGGAGAGAGGAGAGGGAAGGAAGGGAAGGCAGAAAGAAGAGTTGACAGAAAGAGGGTGTCAAGAGAGCGTGAGAAAAAAGATATGGATTTGAATGGATGTCCATTGTAGTCATTCTATTTCAATGGGTGGGACAGAGGGGTTAATGTCCACTCTGGGTCTGTCGCGTCGCAGTCCTGGCCTGGGAGTAGGAAGGTCCTGGCCATCGGGTGGCGACAGTGGTGGCCGCACTTTACTGCTCATTGTGCTGCAGGGCTGTCATTAACCCAGGCCCGCTCGCTGGAGAGGGAATGTCATGTTTACAGGCGTTCCCATACACACCCAACATAATGAGAAGCGCTCAGCTTCACTCTACTCTGCCTTGGAGTCCCAGGCCATGCAGCCTACGCTCGTCCCAACCGCACTACCACCAACCAACATGCAGTCAGCTAACCCAATAGCACAGCCTTCAGGCCTGTGCCCATCCAGTCCAACTCTGCCTCTGCCTCAGGGTCACTGGGTCCACTCATATAGACTCGGTTGCAGGCTAAAATTCCTCTTTCGAATAGAAACTTTGTTGCAGTTGAACCTCGACTGACTGACAGTTCTATTATTGCCCAAGACCTGCCAATATTGCAACTCCACACGCTACACCTTTTCTGATTTCAGTTCAATCGATTTCCTGGCTGCTTTGAAAATCTTCAGAAGCCGATATTGATGTCTGCAGGAAAGCAGAATGAAAGAGACACAAAGTACAACCCCAAACTGATCATGGACTCTCCCTCTGTAGGACTGTGTGCAGTCAGAGAAGCGAACAAACACTGCGGTTGAGTGGTACAGAAGAAATCAATGTTTTTCATATTGCCAAAAGTCCAACACAATAAGTTGTATATATTAGGAGAAACATTTTAGAAAATGTACAGGTGAGATCTAGCCTATACTTCACATGGCTAAGAAAGTACATAAATAGCAGGGTTGACAACAAAATCCAGCACACACGCTACACACAAAAAAAAACATCCCGGGAGAGTCGCCAGAGCACCTGCAAGAAGCTCCCAGCGTTTTCCCCCAACCCTTCTCATCCACAGGGCACTCCGTCAAAACCCCGGGACAAGAAGTGAAGATGGTGAACCCTGCAACCAGCGAGGAGTTGTGGCCCCTTTGGGCTTTGAGTCGCCCGGCCCACCCTGTAATCACCGCCGCCGGGTCCTAACTCACACCGCCGCCTTGAGATCGCAATGGCAAATGGTAGTCGCGGAGCAGCTTGACTCGTTACTCAGTCCTTTTAAGTGGCGCTGCACGATTAGCGAGAGGGGTGAGTGAGAGGCCAGTTAAAGCACAGAGAGTGGGAGGAAAATGTTTCAGGCACTGGGCCCTTGTCCAAGCCTGCCTACAGAGAGAGGAGTTAGGACACCGGGGGAGACCTCAGACAGAAATAACTCCCGACATTCCATAAAATTACACTACCTTTCTGCCCTTAAACCATAACGCCATCAACAACTCGGAGCACAGACCATAGGACCTGACGAACAGCTCTGATAGGGCATGAGCAGTGGTCTGTAGACGTTGGGAAATGGAACAAAGGGGGAGTTTAACTTGTGTCATATGATCACGTTCTCTGTAGCCGATGTGAGTAAGACCTTTAAACAGGTTAACATTCAAGGCAGCAGGGCCAGACGGATTACCAGAACACGTGCTCAGAGCATGCGCTGACCAGCTGGACGGTGTCTTCACTAACAGCTTCTACCCCCTCAAGCTATGAGACTCCTTGACAGCTAATCAAATGGCTACCTGGACTATTTGCATTGTCCCCCACCCCCATTTTTACACTGCTGCTACTCTCTGTTTATTATCTATGCATAATCACTTTACCTCTACCTACATGTACATACCACCTCAATTACCTCAACTAACCTGTGCCCCCTGCACCGGTACCCCCTGTATATAGCCTCGCTACTGCTAATTTTATTGTTGCTCTTTAATCATTTGCTATTTCTCCATTTTCTTGTTTATTTTAGTAAATAGTTGAACAATTAAGGGCTTGTAAGTAAGCATTTCACTGTAAGGTCTATGTACCGGTTGTATTCGGCGCATGTGACAAATACAATTTTATTTGAACGTCCCCTGTTAAACAAGAGGGGACGCTAAACCCTATTACTAGCCTGTTCAACCTCTCTTTCTTGTCATCTGAGATTCCCAAAGATTGGAAAGCAGCTGCGGTCATCCCCCTCTTCAAAGGGGGGGACACTCTTGACCCAAACTGCTACAGACCTATATCTATCCTACCATGCCTTTCTAAGGTCTTCGAAAGCCAAGTCAACAAACAGATTACCGACCATTTCGAATCTCACCATACCTTCTCTGCTATGCAATCTGGTTTCAGAGCTGGTCATGGGTGCACCTCAGCCACGCTCAAGGTCCTAAACGATATCTTAACCGCCATCGATAAGAAACATTACTGTGCAGCCGTATTCATTGATCTGGCCAAGGCTTTCGACTCTGTCAACCACCACATCCTTATCGGCAGACTCGACAGCCTTGGTTTCTCAAATGATTGCCTCGCCTGGTTCACCAACTACTTCTCTGATAGAGTTCAGTGTGTCAAATCGGAGGGTCTGCTGTCCGGACCTCTGGCAGTCTCTATGGGGGTGCCACAGGGTTCAATTCTTGGACCGACTCTCTTCTCTGTATACATCAATGATGTTGCTCTTGCTGCTGGTGAGTCTCTGATCCACCTCTACGCAGACGACACCATTCTGTATACTTCCGGCCCTTCTTTGGACACTGTGTTAACAACCCTCCAGGCAAGCTTCAATGCCATACAACTCTCCTTCCGTGGCCTCCAATTGCTCTTAAATACAAGTAAAACTAAATGCATGCTCTTCAACCGATCGCTACCTGCACCTACCCGCCTGTCCAACATCACTACTCTGGACGGCTCTGACTTAGAATACGTGGACAACTACAAATACTTAGGTGTCTGGTTAGACTGTAAACTCTCCTTCCAGACCCATATCAAACATCTCCAATCCAAAGTTAAATCTAGAATTGGCTTCCTATTTCGCAACAAAGCATCCTTCACTCATGCTGCCAAACATACCCTTGTAAAATTGACCATCCTACCAATCCTCGACTTTGGCGATGTCATTTACAAAATAGCCTCCAATACCCTACTCAACAAATTGGATGCAGTCTATCACAGTGCTATCCGTTTTGTCACCAAAGCCCCATATACTACCCACCATTGCGACCTGTACGCTCTCGTTGGCTGGCCCTCGCTTCATACTCGTCGCCAAACCCACTGGCTCCATGTCATCTACAAGACCCTGCTAGGTAAAGTCCCCCTTATCTCAGCTCGCTGGTCACCATAGCATCTCCCACCTGTAGCACACGCTCCAGCAGGTATATCTCTAGTCACCCCCAAAACCAATTCTTTCTTTGGCCGCCTCTCTTCCAGTTCTCTGCTGCCAATGACTGGAACGAACTACAAAAATCTCTTAAATTGGAAACACTTATC
This sequence comes from Oncorhynchus nerka, assembly GCF_034236695.1. NCBI lineage: Eukaryota > Metazoa > Chordata > Actinopteri > Salmoniformes > Salmonidae > Oncorhynchus > Oncorhynchus nerka. Next base: position 49,979,632 of record NC_088409.1, on the reverse strand, counting down.
TCCCTCACTAGCTTTAAACACCAACTGTCAGAGCATCTTACAGATTACTGCACCTGTACATAGCCCACCTATAATTTAGCCCAAACAACTACCTCTTTCCTAACTGTATTTAATTTATTTATTTATTTTGCTCCTTTGCACCCCATTATTTTTATTTCTACTTTGCACATTCTTCCATTGCAATACTACCATTCCAGTGTTTTACTTGCTATATTGTATTTACTTTGCCACCATGGCCTTTTTTGCCTTTACCTCCCTTCTCACCTAATTTGCTCACATTGTATATAGACTTGTTTTTTTTTACTGTATTATTGACTGTATGTTTGTTTTACTCCATGTGTAACTCTGTGTCGTTGTATGTGTCGAACTGCTTTGCTTTATCTTGGCCAGGTCGCAATTGTAAATGAGAACTTGTTCTCAACTTGCTTACCTGGTTAAATAAAGGTGAAATAAATAAAAAAAAAAGAGCATTCCCTCCCTGTCTCTCTCTCTGAGGCCGTGCTAGACCCTGGATCCCAGTACCATCCTCATGACTAACAGCCCGGTCTCTCTCTCACTATTTTTTCCACTCAGGCCTGCTGCTACCAGTCCATGCTCCAAGCTGACCTTAATGATCTTAATCTGTCCAGACCCTTATCCAATAGTTTCCTATCGCCGAGTGGAAAACTGACGACCCAGCAGCCCATCAAATGTTAAGTGGCTTACGCTTTCACAGGTTCAATCTCAAGAGAACACCATCAGCCCCTGCTGGAAGTGTCGGTTGTGCCAATTTATGAAAACAAAAAACAGGGAAAACGCATCAGTGCAGTGGGGAATTGGTGGCTCATTATTGACCAGGCCTATTCTCCATCACTGTGTGTGTGCGCATCATTCCCAATGTGTGCATCTGTAAGGTGCCAATGGCTGTGCATCACTCACTTGTACACAGTAGGGTTGTCTCACAGCACCCACACTGACTGTATGTCATGTCAACCCTGACCGTGAGCTCCCTCAGTGGCCAGTTAGACCACTTTAGATTCAATCTGCACCACATCCTTGAACTCCTCTAGGAAAAAGTGCCTCCAAAAAAGGATAAAGAGCCCCTTGTTCCTCTCACCCTTTTTTGAATGCCTCTGTGTGGATTTAGCTAATGTAAGCCTGGCCTCCGCTAGAAGGTGACACAGGAGAGGAATTCTAGAAATCTCCATTGCCGAGGAATGTAGAACGCTGGCTGCAGCCTGGAAAGTCAATGGGAAAGCAGTGGGAGTGAGTGATAGAGAGAGGAGGAAAAGGTGATGAGAGAGAGCCTGAATGAAGAGATGCAGATCAAGAGACACCATATTAATCTCACAAACAGTGTTAAAACAAAGGCACTAAAAAAAAAAAATCAACAATGGGCTTAATATAACACTATGGATAAAACTTTATTTCACCTGAGTAAGTCCCTGTCGTCTGAAAAACTACTCACCAGTCCACCACAGGCTATGCCTCTGGCAGTGTCGGGTCACGCCATAATTTCACCAGGCAGCGAGCGAGAGCCACCACCGAAAAACAACCATGAGTCATTTTCCACTGATATAACCGCCGAAACATCACCACAGTAAGGACACATGACAAGGTTATGACATACTGGCCAATAAGCACGCAACCCCACTAGGCCAGACCAGAGCATGTGTTAATATTGTAATTACAGACATTGGCTTCAACAATAAATATGTAGGGAGCCAGCCCCAAAAACCACAAGGCTCTTTCTTCGTGTGACATTTTCTCTAGTGATTGTTTCCAGGGCCTTTCGGCTTATGACGGACCAAAGATATTATAGAATAAGTGCGACCCAGTAAGCAGATACAGGCTCTAACCTTGGGCCTGCCAGGGGAGAGCGTCTGCTAATCATTAGCTACCAGCTGGATTAGCAAAACAAACTAAAAGCTGGTCACATGAGCGGATCTGGGATATCCGGTTAATGTACGTGCATAATGCTATTACTGGACACTGGGCATTTAAACTCAGCTGCTCTTCAGAAGCAAAAAGGATGCAAAATGGGAAATAACTCAAAAAGCTAAAAGACCTGTAGGACATAGCGATGACTTTCGGGTTGAAGGCTCCATCAGATTGATCACACTGCAGGGTACAACTGAACCCACGGGAGCACACTGACAATACATTGGCCTGTAGGCCTGACGTGGACACCCAAAAAGAATGGTTTAAGCTGTGAGATGAGACTAGGTGAGCAACTAGCACTCAGCACAGGAAAGGCTACAACAATAGCCCTAGGGGGGGGCTTCTATCACAGAAGCCATCATCCCCAGTAGGCGTAGGCACTGGCAAAAAAGCACTGCGTGATGCAGCTGAAATATGTCTAATCAGAGACAGAATCTGGACACACCCAATGGAGAGAAAAGTGTAATTTGTGTGTGAGTCTCATTGGAGAATGGAATGCGGTGAGATTAAGTCTGACAGCTTTTTTCTGGTTTCCTATCAAGCCTAGAGAGACCAGCTTGTCCAGTACCAGTGAAAAATTGACACCTACTCATTCCAGGGTTTTTCTTAGTTTTTTTTACTATTTTCTACATTTTAGACATAAAAACTATGAAATAACACACGGAATTATGTAGTACCCCCCAAAAAAGTGTTAAACAAATCAAAATATATTTTATATTTGACATTCTTCAAAGTAGCCACCCTTTGCCTCGATGACCGCTTTGCACACTCCTGGAATTCTCTCAACCAGCTTCATGAGGTAGTCACCTGGAATGCATTTCAATTAACAGGTGTGTCTTAATTTGTGGAATTTCTCTCCTTCTTAATAAGTTTGAGCCAAATCAGTTGTGTTGTGACATGTTAGGGGTGGTATACAGAAGGTAGTCCTATTTGGACCAAGTCCATATTATGGCAACAAGTTTATGTCTTCACTATTATTCTACAATGTAGAAAATAGTACAAATAAAAAGAAAAACCCTTGAATGAGTAGCTGTTCTAAAACTTTTGACCGGTAGTGTACCTCTGCTGCAGAGGATAAATTCATTAGAGTTAACTGCACCTCCCATTGCAGCCCAAATAAATGCTTCAGAGAGTTCAAGTAACAGACATCTCAAATATCAACTGTTCAGAGGAGACCACGTGAATTAGGCCTTCATGGTCGAATTGCTGCCAAGAAACCACTTTGTTTAACACTTTTTTGGTTACTACATGATTCCATGTGTTATTTCATAGTGTTGATGTCTTCACAATTATTCTACAATGTAAATAATTGTGCAAATTAAGGAAAACCCTTGAATGAGTAAATGTGTCCAAACTTTTGACTGGTACTGTGTGTGTGTGTGCGTAACACTGCTTGCCCCCAGCCAATCGACTGTAATAAATCGGTGGCTTGTGAGTATTCTGAATTCATAGACTGAGTGCCTTCAGAAAGTATAAATACCCCTAGACTTATTCCACTTTGTGTAACAGCCTGAAATTAAAATATATTAAATACATACACACACCCCGCCCCCCATAATGACAAAGTGAAAACATGTTTTTAGAAATACATAATTTACATGCATGCATACACGCACGCATACACACACGTAATAAATGACAATTAAAACAATACTGAATGAACAAATGAACACTTATTTCAACTTAATATAATACATAAATAAAATCAATTGGTCTCAAATAAATAATGAAACATGTTCAATTTGTTTAAATAACGCAAAAACACAGTGTTGAAGAAGAAAGCAAAAGTGCAATATGTGCCATGTAAAAAAGCTAACGTTTAATTCCTTGCTCAGAACATGAGAACATATGAAAGCCGGTGGTTCCTTTTAACATGAGTCTTCAATATTCCCAGTTTTAAGTTGTAGTTATAAGAATTATGACCTGTCGACTATGTGTGTGTATTGATTTTTTAAGAAAGGCATGGATGTTTATAGCTAGGTACATTTGTGCAACAATTGTGCTTTTGTCACGAATGCGCTTTTGTTAAAATCACCACCCGTTTGGTGAAGTAGGTTGTGATTCGATGAGAAATTAACAGGCACCGCATTGATTATATGCAACATAGGACACGCTAGTTAACCTAGTAATATCATCAACCATGTGTAGTTAACTAGTGATTATGTGAAGATGGATTGTTTTTTTATAAGATAAGTTTAATGCTAGCTAGCAACTTACCTTGGCTCCTTGCAGCCACAAGGTCATTTTGACGCTGCACTTGAGTAACAGGTGGTCAGCCTGCCACAGTCTCCTCGTGGATTGCAATGTAAATTGGCCATAAATCGGCATCCAAAAAGGCTGATTACTGATCGTCATGAAAACTTGAAATCGGCCATGCCGATTAAAATCGGTCGACTTCTAACCTGGATTGTGCAAAATGTGGCCATTATTCTTTTCAAAATTCTTCAAGCTCTGTCAAATTGGTTGTAGATCATTGCTAGACAACTATTTTTAGGTCTTGCCATAGATTTAAGTTAAAACTGTAACTCGGTCACTCAGGAACATTCACTGTCCTTTTGGTAAGCATCTATGGTGTAGATTTGGCCTTGTGTTTTAGCTTATTGTCCTGCTGAAAAGGAGTTTCCTCTAGGATTTTGCCTGTGTTTAGCTCCATTCGGTTCATTTTTTCTTCATAAAAACTCCAATCCTTAACGATCACGATCACGAGCATACCGATAACATGATCCAGCCACCACTATGCTTAAAACATATGGAGAGCGGTATTCAGTAATGTGCTGTATTGGATTTTCCCCAAACATAGCACTTTGTATTCAGGACAAAAAGTGAATCGCTTTGGCACATACTGTCGCAAACAGGATGCATGTTTTGGAATATTTATTTACGTACACACTTCTTTTCACTCAGTCAATTAGGTTCGTATCGTGTAGTAACTACAATGTTGTTGATCCATCCTCAGTTAATGGGTGTGAGAAGGGAAAACTATGTAATTGAAATCTCTGAACAGTTTCCTTCCTCTCCGGCAACTGAGTTAGGAAGGACGCCAGTATCTTTGTAGTGACTGGATGTATTAATACACCATCCAAAGTGCAATTAATAACTTCCCCATACTCAAAGGGATATTCAATGTCTGCTCTTAAATTTGTATTTAATTTTTTAAAACACATCTACCAAAAGGTGCCCTTCTTTGCAAGGCATTGGAAAACCTCCCTGTTATTTGTGGTTGAATCTGTGCCTGAAATTCACTGCTCGACTGAGGGACCTTACAGATAATTGTATGTCTGGGGTACAGAGAATAGGTAGTCATTAAAAAAAAAATCATGTTAAACACTATTATGCAACTTGTAACTTATGCATATTTTTCTACTGAACTTATTTAGGCTTGCCATAACCAAGGAGTTGAATAATTGACAAGACATTTTAGCTTTTCATTTTTAATTAACTTGTAAAACTGTTAAATAAAATAATAATATGTAATTCCACTTTTACATTATGTGTTATTGTGTGTAGACCAGTGACAACATATCAATTCAACCTATTTTAAATTCAGGCTGTAATGTGGAAAAAGACATTCTGAAGGCACTGTATATGGTATTATTAAATATAATTTAATCAAATCAGTAGGCCTAATATAAAGTGTCGAAATTGGAGTAGTCAACTGTTGTGGTCGGTGTAACAAAGCCCATCGCAATTTAATCAATTTTAAATTCTAGCTGTAACAACAAAATGTGGAAAATGTCAACGGGTATGAATACTTTCTGAACGCACTGTAAGTATAGAACAGGGGTAAAGTCTTGAATGCATTTCGGAACCAGGAAAGACCGGCTGCACCAGCCATCCTGGATCCGACATAAAAAAAACACTGATTGCCCACGCCTGGAGGCGAGAGGATATTACCTCCCTCAAAACAGGCACTGAATCCACGGGAACAGTTGAGGTGATGACCCTGCAGAAGCGTGGGGGGCGCGCAACAAATTGTAGCCTGTAACCAAAATCAAAGTTTAGTCACGTACAAAAATATATTTGCATATGTTATCGCAAGGGAAGCGAAATGCTTGCGTTTCTAGCTCCAAAATTTCAGTAATACAATACACACATAATCCAAAAAGCTAAAAAGAAAGAAATTAAGAAATATCAGAATGAGCAATGTCCGGAATATAAATATATTCTACCCAGGATAACATCATATAATTATGTTTGTAAATTGGTTTCCAATTCAGTTTGACTGAGAAACCAATAAAAACTCCTCATCCAGAACATTCCCTATTGATCCCCCACCTTCCCAATGCCTCCCACTCACATCACTTTGAGGAAGATTTTAACTCACTTAACCACAAAAGTTTTCACCATCATTGTAAAGCCCTAGTTATATAATTGCTTTGACAAAGTCATTTCTGAAGATTATATATTTTGTGTAATATTTTAATATGGTGAAAATATTCCTTGTTAAAATATTTATTTCAAAAGAAACATTGAACATTAATAGTCAAATCATAGTGTGAAAGCAGGTGAGCTGGTTCTACTCTTTTCTTGATTTAAAAAAAAATTCTGGTGTTTTGTGGTATAGAGCATAACACATCGACCCTGTAACCCATATAGATAGATAGGTGGACTAGGCATGTTTTAACAAGTAACTTTTTTGTTAAGCTTGCATGCAATTGTCCCTCCCTGTTGCACATTCCCTGTCACTAGGGGAGTTATGGCTGATTTAAGATACAATCGTCAACCCTTTTTTGGCACTTTTCCTAAATTTGAGCTCTTGAGATGGGAAAATATGACTTATGAAATGGAACGTGCTCTTTACAACAGCATATTAAAATTAGGTGATATGCACACACAATCAGACCCTCACCCCGGTGAGACAAAACCGCGCGACGAGTCAGTGAAGAGCACTTTTTTCCAGTCCTGTCTGGTCCAGTGACGGTAGGTTTGTGCCCATAGTCGACATTGCTGCCAGTGATGTCTGGTGAGGACCTGCCTTACAACAGGCCAACAAGCCCTCAGTCCAGCCTCTCTCAGCCTATTGCGGACAGTCTGAGCACTGATGGAGTGATTGTGTGTTCCTGGTGTAACTCGAGCAGTGGTTGTTGCCATCCTGTACCCGTCCCGCAGGTGTGATGTTACCAATCCTGTGCAGGTGTTGTTACACGTGGTCTGCCACTGCGAGGACGATCAGCTGTCCGTCCTGTCTCCCCGAAGCACTGACTTTAGCATCTCATAGTACGGACAATGCAATTTATTGCCCTGGCAACATCCTCAGTTCTCATGCCTCCTTGCAGCATGCCTAAGGCACATTTACGCAGATGAGCAGGGACCCAGTAGAACGGCCTCTTTAGTGTCCTAAGTTTTCATAACTAACTGCCTACCGCCTGTAAGCTGTTCGTGTCTTAACGACTGTTCCACAGGTGCATGTTTATTAATTGTTTATGGTTCATTGAACAAGCATGGGAAACCGTGTTTAAACGCTTTACAATGAAGATCTGAAGTTATTTGGATATTTAGGAAGTACCTTTGAGTTTATATATCTCACACACAGTTGAAGTCGGAAGTATACATACACCTTAGCCAAATACATTTAAACTCAGTTTTTCACAATTCCTGAAATTTAATCAGAGTAAAAATTCCCCGTCTTAGGTCAGTTAGGATCACCACTTTATTTTAAGAATGTCAGAATAATAGTAGAGAGAATGATTTATTTCAGCTTTTGTTTCTTTCATCACATTCCCAGTGTGTCAGAAGTTTACATGCTACCGAATATTAATTGAGTGTATTGCCTTAAAATTGTTTAACTTGGGTCAAGCTTCCCACAATAAGTTGGGTGAATTTTGGCCAATTCCTCCTGACAGAGCTGGTGTAACTGAGTCAGGTTTGTAGGCCTCCTTGCTTGCACACACTTTTTAAGTTCTGCCCACAAATGTTCTATAGGACTGAGGTCAGGGCTTTGTGATGGCAACTCCAGTAACTTGACTTTGTTGTCCATTTGGAAGACCCATTTGCGAACAAGCTTTAACTTCCTGACTGATGTCTTGAGTTGCTTCAATATATCCACATCATTTTCCTACCTCATGATGCCATCTATTTTGTGAAGTGTACCAGTCCCTCCTGCAGCAAAGCACCCCCACAACATGATTCTGCCACCCCTGTGCTTCACGGTTGGGATGGTGTTCTTCAGCTTGCAAGCCAAACAGTTCCATTTTTGTTTCATCAGACCAGAGGACATTTCTCCAAAAAGTATGATCTTTGTCCCCATGTGCAGTTGCAAACCGTAGTCTGGATTTTTTATAGCAGTTTGGAGCTGTGGCTTCTTCCTTGCTGAGCGGCCTTGTGTCGATATAGAACTCGTTTTACTGTGGATGTAGATACTTTTGTATCGGTTTCCTCCAGTATCTTCACAAGGTCTTTCACTGTTGTTCTGGGATTGATTTGCACACCAAAGTACGTTCATCTCTAGGAGACAGAACGTGTCTCCTTCCTGAGCGGTATGACGGCTGCGTGGTACCATGGTGTTTATAAACAATAGTACGCACAGATGAACGTGGTACCTTCAGGCGTTTGAAAATTGCTCCCAAGGATGAACCAGACTTGTGGAGGTCTTGGCTGATTTCTTTTGATTTCCCCATGATGTCAAGCAACGAGGCACTGAGGTTGAAGGTAGGCCTTGAAATACATCCACAGGTACACCTCCAATTGACTCATTATGTCAATTAGCCTATCAGAAGCTCCTAAAGCCATCACATTTTCTGGAATTTTCCAAGCTGTTTAAAAGGCACAGTCAACTTAGTGTAAACTTCTGACCCACTGGAATTGTGATAGTGAATTATAAGTGAAATAATCTGTCTGTAAACAAATTGTTGGAAAAATTACTTGTGTCATACACAAAGTAGATGTCCTAACAGACTTGCCGAAACTATAGTTTGTTAACAAGAATTTGTGGAGTTTTTGAAAAACGAGTTAACTGTATACAGATTTCAACTGTATACACATATACACACACACACCATTCAAAAGTTAGGGGTCACTTAGAAATGTCCTCATTTTTTAAAGAAAAACACATTTTTTGTCCATTAAAATAACATGAAATTGATCACAAATACAGAGTGTAGACATTGTTAATGGTGTAAATGACTATTGTAGCTGGAAACTGCAGATGTTCATGGAATATCTACATAGGCGTACAGAGAACCATTATACGCAAACCATCACTCCTGTGTTCCAATGGCACATTGTGTTAGTTAATCCAAGTTTATCATTTAAAAAAAGAATAATTGATCATTAAAAAAAACTTTTGCAATTATGTTAGCACAGCTGAAAACGTGCTGATTAAAGAAGCAATAAAACTGGCCTTCTTTAGACTAGTTGAGTATCTGGACCCTCAGCATTTCTGAGTTTGATTACAGACTCAAAATGGCCAGAAACAAACTACTTCCTTCTGAAACTCATCAGGCTGTACTTGTTCTGAGAAATGAAGGCTATACCATGCGAGAAGTTGCCAAGAAGCTGAAGATCTCGTACAACTCCCTTCACAGAACAGCCCAAACTGGCTCTAACCAGAATTGAAAGAGGAGTGGGAGGCCGCAGTGCACAACTGAGCAAGAGGAAAAGTACATTAGAGCGCCTAGTTTGAGAAACAGACGCCTCCCCAAGTCCTCAACTGGCAGCTTCATTAAATAGTACCCACAAAACACCAGTCTGAACGGCAACAGTGAAGAGGCGACTCTGGGATGTTGGCCTTCAATGCAGAGTTCCTATGTCCAGTGGCTGTGTTATTTTGCCCATCTTAATCTTTTATTTTTATTGGCCAGTCTGAGATATGGCTTTTTCTTCGCAACTTTGCCTAGAAAATGAGTGGATTTGGCTATTTCAGCCACACCCATTGCTGACAGGTGTATAAAAATCGAGCAAACAGGCGTGCACATTGGCAGTAGAATGGCCTTACGAAAGAACTCAGTGACTTCCAACGTGGCACCGACATCGGATGCCATATTAAAAACTCAGTTTGTCAATGTTTTCCCCACTAGAGCTGCACTGGTCAATTGTTAGTGCTGTTATTGTGAAGTAGAAAAGTCTAAGAACCGTAACGGCTCAACCGCGAAGTGGTAGGGCACACAAGCTCACAGAACGGGACTGCAGAGTGCTGAAGCGTGTAACAATCGCAACCGAGTTCCAAAGTCCCTCTGGAAGCAACGTCACCGCAAGAACTGTTCATCGGGAGCTTCATGAAATGGGTTTCCATGGCCGAGCCTATGATCACCATGCGTAATGCCAAGCATCGGCTGGAGTGGTGTAAAGATCGCCGCCATTGGACTCTGGAGCAGTGGAAACGCGTTCTCTGAAGTGACGAATTACCATCTGGCAGTCCGATGGACAAACCTGGGTTTGGCAGATGCCAGGAGAATGCTACCTGCCCAAATGCATAGTGCCAACTGTATAGTTCGGTGGAAGAGGAATAATGGTCTGGGGCTGTTTTTCATGGTTCGGGCTAGGCCCCTTGTTCCAGTGAAGGGAAATCTTAATGTTACAGCATTCAATGACATTCTAGACGATTCTGTGCTTCCCCAAACTGTTGCCACAAAGTTGGAAGGCCCTTTCCTGTTTCAGCATGACCATTCCCCTGTGCACAAAGCGAGGTCCATACAGTAATGGTTTGTCGAGAGAACTTGACTGGCCTGCACAGAGCCCTGACCTCAACCCCATCGAACACATCTTGGATTAATTGGAATGCAGACTGCAAGCTAGGCCTAATCGCCCAAGGTCAGTGCCCGACCTCACTAATGCTCTTGTGGCTGAATGGAATCAAGTCCAGCAGTAATGATCCTACATCAGTGGAAAGCCTCCCCAGAACAGTGGAGCCTGTTAGACAGCTTCAAGTTCCTCCAAAATCACTAAACTTAAAATGGTCCAAAGACAGACACACAGTCGTGAAGGCGCGACAGTGCCTCTCCCCTCAGGAGGTTGCAAAAGTTATAACACATTGTTATTGAATATTGCATTGTTGGGTTTAGAGTTTGCAATGAAGGCATTTTACTGTACTTGTGCATGTGACATTAAAAGCACATTTTGAAGGACAAGCCAAGTAAAAATGTATTCAAAAGTTTAAAAAAAAATTTACTACCAAAAAACTACAGTACCACCACAGCAATGAGGAAAAGCCTGTTACTTGTGACATTGTATCCAAAAAACTCCACCAATCCTAAAAAGTGTTTGCATTTCGCATTGCTTCCATCCCAGTTCATGACAAACAAACAAAGTCTGAACACTCCGTTCCACTGCCGGTACAGTATATTTGCTAGCTTTCTTTGAGTAAGACAGCACTTAGTGTGTGAGGCACTTAGCGGGTGAGGTGGGCCAGGTTGGTAAGTGGTAAGTCTTATCTAAAGCAAGTGAACAGGCTCCAGAGCATCCTATACAGTCAGCAGCACCACTTCCCAGAAACACAGTGCAGGCCACGCTACCGAGATTGCATCTGTGCCCCCCAATTCTCATACCATCATCTATTTCTCTCTCACAACAGACATCTTCATTTAGCAGAGAGATTGGCGTGTGCAAACACACAATGACTCTTGCCTCTTACGGGTTAAGCAAATGGGTTGCGTCACCACGAGGGCAGAGGCCCAACACTTTGAGTCAGTCTAACTGAAGGAAACACAATTATATTAAGAGGAACCATTTTCTAGGAAGTATACATATTAAATCAAAACAGGAGCATTATGAGCTTTTCACACTATCGCACCAAAAAGGGTAGCCCCTACCCGTGTCACCAGCGGGCCTATAGGCAGACAGACCTCTCCACTGATAATTTATATGCTTCATTAAATAGTACCCGCAAAACACCAGTCTCAACGTCAACAGTGAAGAGGTGACTCCGGGATGCTGGCCTTTAATGAAGCTGCCAGTTGAGGACTTGTGAGGCGTCGGTTTCTCAAACTAGACACTAATCAACTTTTTTTTGATCTTCAGTTTCTTGGCAACTTCTCGCATGGAATAGCCTTCATTTCTCAGAACAAGAATAGACTGATGAGCTGCAGAAGAAAGTTGTTTGTTTCGAGCCATTTTGAGCCTGTAATCGAACCCACAAATGCTGATAATCCAGATACTCAACTAGTCTAAAGGCCAGATTTATTGCTTTTTAAAAATCAGCACAACAGTTTTCAGCTGTGCTAACATAATTGCAAAAGGGTTTTCTAATGATCAATTGGCCTTTTAAAATGATAAACTTGGATTTGCCAACAGAACGTGCCATTGGAACACAGGAGTGATGGTTGCTGATAATGGACCTCTGTACGCCTATGTAGATATTCCATTATAAAATCAGCCGTTTCCAGCTACAAAAGTCATTTACAACATTAATGTCTACACTGCATTTCTGATCAATTTCATGCTATTTTAATGGACAAGAAACGTGGTTTTCTTTCAAAAACAAGGACATTTCTAAGTGACCTCTAACTTTTGAACAGTAGTGAAAATTCTAGGCCGATACGGATTTAAGTGATATTTTCTTGGTCAAGATATGGCCAAAAACCGTACACACAGTCTAACGTCTTCCATTCACTGCTACAAATTAATCTATTGACAAATGGAGTGACTGATGGTAATCCACTATGGATAATATACAGCTTCTGCAGTGACAATCACACCTTTTATATCCACGCCTTGAAGTACCCATGCAACCCTGGGGCTTTTTAAATTAAAATGTTCCACTTCCGGTGAACTTTGAATAAACTAATGAAACAGGGTACGGCCAGCCAGCACCTGCCAACACATCTCTGTTACCATGGCAGGTGTTAGCCCTCAGTGTGAAGTGCCGACTGCTGGGAACACCAGCCCCTCGGGTAACCAAGTTCAGAAAACACGCTATGCCCACATCACTCAGAGCAGACAGGGAGAACATATCACATGTTTACACATCCCTTTCTACTTGTCAAATAGGACACACCAGCAGCTATCTGTGGCAGCGGTGCTCTGAGGTAGCAGAAGGGTGAAGGAGTGGAGTTTCCTCCATGCTGCGGAGAGTCAGTGGTCTCGGTTAAGTCTTCGCTATCCTTTACTTTTTGCTCTGTTACAGTGGGTGTTCTGGCTTTTCTTTGGCAAAGTCCTACATATTTCTGGAGAGGAGGAGGGAGAAGTGAGCACACACACACACTTCCAGGGGTCATTAAGGGACACCATATGATGTGGAATGTGTGCCGAGTTTGGGGCTGGGGAAATGGGAACGGTGTGTTTTATGGGAGCAGATAGGACTTGCAGACTCCCAAACCAGCATAGACTTGCTGCCTGAGATATAAATATTGAAGAATAAATATTGTGTGCGATAACAATAGCGATGTTGAGAGAGGGGAGAGTAAGAAAGTGAGGCCAAGAGAGGTAAAAGTCAAGTAAAAGGGGATATTAATGACCAAGAGAGTTAACAGACCATGACCAAGTGTGAGGAGAGATGGGAGACAAGGAGATTTCTAAAATAGCATTTCCCAGCCGTGACCGAAGGGATATGCCATCTTATGATAATGTCAGCTCCATGGCCCTCTGCTGTGAGAGCAATCCCAGGTGAAATAAGCTAATCTTGGTTGTTCATAGTGGAACAACTTATTTCATCAGCGCTTTAGTGACCTTAAAATGAGCCTGAGAAGAAGTCTTTAAAAAAAATCTTTGAACCCACTGACTTAAGGCAATGAGGACACAACTAAATTAAACAGTACATGAACTCTGCCGTCCGGATACTAAAGAATTGAGCATGACCCCTCCAGATGCCTAGCGCACAGACTAGGGCCGGGGTACAAAACGCCTTTCCAAGTCTCACTGTAAAATCAAACAAATACATACGTTTACCGTGAATTTCCTCAGATGCATTTTATAGTGGACCTGCGCGCATGGAGCTTGGAACCTCAAAGCATGAGCCCGAGCCACATCTTGATCATGTTAGCTAGTTTCTTTGCTTTGTTTGGAAAGACCCAGTCTGGAAGGGTATTGTGTGTCATGAGGACGAAGCAGTCAAAATAGCTATATTTCAATGGAGAGAGCTGAAGGTATGGGTGGAAAGTATTAAGAGGTTCATTGTAGGGAGAGGGCCTGAGCTCCTCAAGGTCTTCCAGCTCCCAGGCCTTTTGGCTGACGGGTCTGGTTTGTGCGGCATGGGAAGAGACATCTCCAAATCACTGCTAACTGAGGCACCGCTCTATTACTGACTGCACACCCTCAAAAGGCGGTTTCGCACTGACCAGAACGGAGTCTGACCAGGCCTGGAAAATGACTCTGAATCACTGACTAGGCACTAATACGAATCTGTGCTAAGTATTGAATATGGACAATGAGCTGTACAATGTGGTAGAAATGTCAGATCAAAATTAGATTGCACAAAAGCCAGCTCAAGAGCACTTAAGATGTAGGCAACTCAAAACAACAAGACTGAAGGTCTGTCAAAGAGGATGATATGGGTTTTTTAAATAAATTACCACACTGGCTTTTGACCCAGGAGCAAGAGAGAGGGAGACTTTCCACATTATATCATTTGAGCCTGGTGGTCTGGCAGGGGCAAACCAGTCATTTTGTTTATCCCTTAAATGAACGACTATTACATTTACTGGACTGCCGCAGACAGCGGGACAAAATACAGTTTCTCTCCATTTCTACAGCAATTTCTGTCTATTCCCTTTGTCAACAAGAGACTTGACTGTATATTTAGATCCCTGTGTCGCCGCCGGTTACCACCGGGGTGGATGGCTCCGGATGAAGGGAACAGGAAACCCAGAGCTATCGTGTTAATGATCACATGTACTAAGAGACACACACGGACACTCCTCTATAAAGACCCACCAGGCTCAAAGAGATAAGAACTGACTCATATGGACATCGTGGTCAATCTGGGCATGGATGTCCGCTGTTGAAAGACGCTGAGGAGAGACGCAGGAGCCGACTGTGACTCATAGATGTATATGAAGTCCTAATTGAATGTGCGTCCGTGTTTGGATGTGCGTCCATAGACCAACAAGCTGAGCATGTGTGTACACACACTCCGTCTGCTCATGAGCCTATCACCCATTTAATGCAAGCCGATGTGAAAGCACGTAGGTATTCCTGGAAACGCTGGAGATCAAGCGAACAACCACTGAATTAAAAAGCAGACAATTCTTTCTGACATGTACTTGAAACCAAGAACAGCACTGACAATCAAAAGCAATGGATCAGAGAATAATACTATTTACTAGCCTCTGATGGTTCCAATTGTGCCATTTCCCCCCCTTACCTCAGCATATAGACTGGCACATAATGAATCCTAGGAAGTCACAACAGAGAAAGCCAACTCAGATGGAACAGGATGAAGATGGAGGTCACAATGCTCTGAGAGTTATTCCTCGGAGCAATCCTTTCATGAAATGTCACATCGCCCCTTTAGTAGCAAAAGATCTAAGGCGAGAGAGGGCTGTGTGACTTGTGTAATTCTGGCCACAGTCGTCCCCTGTAAATCTAAAATAGCTGGTCTGTCAGAGAGCTCAGTAGTAGGGTGAGTCAAGAGAAGGAGAGAAGAGGTTTGTGACAATTGTGCCCCAAACAAACACTTGTAGGGCCGGCTGACCCTGAAATAATATACAAAAAAATGCTAAATGTAAATGCATTTGGACATTCCTGCCATAGCTGTCTTGCGTGAATGCCCCAGTGTCTGTAAAAGGCTCAGCATCAGCAGTAGTTCTAGCCAGAGCCAGGGCAGGCAGGCAGGCAGGGCTCACTCAGGGCTAGCCCTCTGTCAGTCTGCAGTCAGTCACGGTGACCAGGGGCACCAAGGTTTGACCTCACTCTCCACCTAACCTTTGAATATAGGGCCTACTTTAGGATTGGAAGTGGAGGATTCTGGGTAGTCAGAGTTGACAGAAAGAGTAGCGTAAGCACACATAAGGAGTCTGTTTCACAGAGATTAAGCAGGGACCTGGACTAGATTGCATTTTTTATGTAGGATGAATGATAATTTAGTTTTGTAGACATATTCCTGGACAGCAATTCATATGATTTAAAAAGGTTCCACTCAGACTCGATAGTCCTGGCCTGATGTCTGAAATCCCAGTTACGTCAATGCTAATGAAATAACATTTTTAGTTCTCTGTTACTCTTGGATTTATTCAATATGGGTTAGTAAAACCAACCATAAAAGTGAAATATTTTCCCTATCGTCAGGCAGCTATGCCCCCCTAAATTGCTATGCAATGAGAGTAAAATCAGCTTGCTCTTCAAATGCAGATATGGAAAGGTAGACTCATTTCAAAGGCAACCTTCATGTGCTATACATTGTAGCGCTCAAGGGAACCTACACTGGTCAAAACCTGTAATTCAACCGCTCAGCAGCCAGCACTTCCCAATGAAGACGACAGGAGTATATAACAAAAATAATCCATTATTTCACTCAGTGGATGAATACTTGTGTCTAGTCTTCACACCAAGACACACACACAATCATTGTAGAGGCAGACCATTGGCCACAGGTGGGAAATTAAGTATACACTCAGTCAGGGGTGACCATTTGCAATGATGATACTGAAACATGGGGCATTTGTTTTATTGTGCGTTGTGACCAAAACAGGCACTGCTAAGACAGACAACATTTTTTAAAACGCAGTACTTCAGCATAGCCATTTCTGGGTAACGGAACCCCATTTCCCTGTCCACTAACCCACCTTTCGTGCAAAAAAGGAGACTATATTCTATTTAATGTCAGGGTTGTTTTCATTAGCTGGCCCCACTGTCTGAAAACATCATTTTTACAGAGACCCGCATTTGTTCCTAATTTGACATCTGGAACATAAAGTTCTTTATGCTTCAGATTTATTAAAAGATAAAACAAAATATTTTAACGTTGCATTCATGACAAAAATCGGGTACAAAGAACATGGGGATTATTTCGCCTGTGGTTAATTCATCCTCTCCAGTTAATTGCATGATTAAAAGGTTCTCTACTCAACCACAACCTTCAAATAATGCCACATGGGTCACATAGGGCAAGACACTGAGGATGAGAGACAACACATTCCCAGGCAGTGTTGTCGGCATTTGAATTGTATGGCTATAGGACTGAGTGAGGACATCATTCAAGAGAAAACAGAAGAATACGTAATAAGAGAATGAGGAGATAAGAGGCTATAAACTGACAAGGAAAGGGGAAATGTAAAAAAGGTGTGAGGACAGATAATCCTCAACACGTTTAGCTGAAGGAGAGGAGAGAAAACAGTGGAGAGGAAGACAAGTGTTGTTGGCAAGGTGGAGACGGCGGCCTTGCCCCCGAGAACCATAAGTGGTATATAAACACACTATTCAATTTCATAGAGCCGGTTTAATGGAGCGGCCAATGCTGAAAATCACCCCGTTTATTTGAGAAAATTGTCTCTGAACAAACAGCCCATAACAGACTGTTGCTCACTTCATTTGAAGCGCCCCTGGTGCCAAGAAAATAATAATATATGCCACCGATTCCAATTGGGCTCCCTATTAAATTACCGGCCTGTGACCACAATTTTCATCTTGTGCCTTAACTGTCAGTTATAAGATTTACTTGGCAGCGCCAGGCCTCGCAGAGCTTACCAACTGTGTCATGTGCTTCACCAGAGGGACTTTCAAATTGCATGATAAAACAGGCAATATAAAAATCAATCCGGTATCGAGTCACCAGCGGCTTGCCACGTCCACAACAAAACAGTATGTGGCACGTTTGAAGTGGGCCATTTAAAATGCATGGCATTGGCACATCTCGGGAGGTGACAAAATACGGTGCCTTCAGAAAGTATTCATACTGCTTGACTTAATCCACATTTTGTTGTGTTAGAGATATCTATCTATAGACATTATTTATTTCCGCCCCTCACCCATCTGCACACAATGCCCCCTAACGACAGTGAAAACATGTTGTTTTCAGACATTTTTGCAAAGGTATTAAAGATGAAATACAGAAATCTAATTTACATAAGTATTCAAACCCCTGAGTCTTTCTAGGTAAGACTCAATGCTTTTCACACCTGGATTGTGCAACATTTGCCCATTATTGGTTGTTGATCATTGCTAGAGAGACATTTTCAGGTCTTGCCATTGATTTTTTTCCCTTCTAGGATTTTGCCAGTGCTCAGCTCTATTCCGTACATTTTTTCTCCTGAAAAACTCCCCAGTCCTTAACGATTACAGGCATACCCATACCATGATGCAGCCACCACTGTACTTGAAAATATGGAGAGTGGTACTCAGTAATTTTTTATATTGGATTTACCCCAAACATAACACTTTGTATACAGGACAAAAAGTGAATTGCATTACCACATTTTTTTGCAGTATTACTTAAGTGCCTTGTTGCAAACAGGATGCATGTTCTGGAATATTTGTATTCTGTACAGGCATTCTTTTCCCTCTGCCAATTAGCTTAGTATTGTGGAGTAACTACAATGTTGTTGAGTCATCTTCATTTTTCTCCTATCACAGCCATTAAACTCCATAACTGTTTTAAAGTCATCATTGGCCTTATTGTGAAATCCCTGAATGGTTTCCTTCCTCTCAGGCAACTGAGTAAGGAAGGAGGCCTGTACATTTGTAGTGACTGGGTGTATTAATATGCCATCCAAAGTGTAATTAATAACTTCACCCTGCTCAAAGGGATATTCAATTTTTTACCCATCTACCAACAGGTGCCCTTCTTTGCAAGGCATTGGAAAACCTCCCTAGTCTGTGGTTGAATCTGTGCTTGAAATTCACTGCTCGACTGAGGGACCTTACAGATAATTGTATGTGTGGGGTACAGAGATGAGGTAGTCATTAAAATGTTTTTTTTTATGTCCATGCAACTTATCAAGGGACTTGTTAGCAAATCTTTACTCCTGAAATGATTTAGGCTTGCCATAACAAATGGGCTGAATACTTAGACTGAATACATTTCAGCTTTCATTGTTTTATTAAATTTGTTCATTTTTTAAATGTTTTTATTAACTTAATTCTACTTTAACATTATGGGCTATTGTGTGTAGGCCATTGACAAAAAATAAAATAAATTCAGACTAACAACAAAATATGGAAAAGGTCAAGGGGTGTAAATACTTTCTGAAGGCACTGTATGTGGACAAAATATACAGGCCTCGCTTACCTCCTTTCCCCCCATTCCTCTAGGCTTGAATGGACCATAACTTTAAACTCAAGACATCATTAGAATACTTTGAAAGGCTAACAAAACAGTTTCTCTCCTCCATTACATAATAACACGAGTGAGTGCTACGGTTACTTTAATCGCACGGCAAAGTAGAAATACAGCCCTAATGAAATCATACCAGCTGTGGGAGAATAAAGTTGGAATTCAATCAATCAGGAACGGCAGAAACTGCACTATAGAGAAAAATAACATGGTTTCTGTGCCACATTGAAGGGAAATTTAAGTGCTAAATTACACAGTCTACTGCAGGGATCATCAACTATACTGAACAAAAATAAAACGCAACATGCAACAATTTCAAAGATTTTACCGAGTTACAGTTCAAATATGGAAATCAGTCAATTGAAATAAATGAATTAGGTCCTAATCTATGGCTTTCACATGATTGGGCAGGGGTACAGCCACCTGGGAGGGGATATCAATCAACAAGAGTTTTATTAGACAGAAATAATCCTCAGCCATGTTTTTTATTCCGCCTGAGGAAGTCTGACCAGAGACCACTATGATGACACACCGAAAGTGTTTGAGGGATCGCGGGAAAAGAGCAGGAATAGGATTTTGTAGCCTACTGTCCAAGCCATGTCTTCCAATAGTGCAACCGCTGTCGGCATCCAAAGATTATCCAAACAAAATAAAAACGCTAAGGGCAAGGACAACAGCAGTGATGTAGCCTACGGGCTACATATTATTGATATCTACATAGCGCATTGATGTAAATCACACTGCTGCCCTCTCATTTAGCCATTTGCGCCTTCCTTATTGTGGAAATTGTGGATGGCTGTTCACAATTGGATATGTATAACTCAAATGGTTGAATTGAAGAAGTTTAAGCTGCATAGCAATAATTTTTGAGGCCAGTGGACAGCCTGTGAAAAATGCGCTCTTGCCTCAGCTGCATAGTGCGGATCCCAGCCTATGGGATAAAAAAAGTTGAAAAGATTTGGCATGGGATCTCAGATCCACAAAACCTTGTAGAGCTGCACCACTGAGAGCATCTTGACTGGCTTCATTACCGCTTGGTATGGCAACTGCTTGGCATCCGACCGCAAGGCGCTACAGAGGGTAGTGCGTATGACCCAGTACATCACTGGGGCCAGGCTCCCTGCCATCCAGGACCTCTATAGCAGGCGGTGTGAGAAGAAGGCCCTATACATTTACAAAGACTCCAGCTGCTCAAGACAGACTTTTCTCTCTGCTACCGCATGGCAAGTGGCACCGATGCACCAAGTCTGGAACCAACAGGACCCTAAACAACTTCTACCCCAAGCCAGAATACTAATCACTAGTTAATCAAATGGCTGCACGGACCCTAATTGACCATCTTTCGCACTCTTTTGACTCGTTACATATGCTGCTGCTACCAGCGTTTATTAATTATCCTGCTGCCTAGACACTTTACCCCTACCTATATGTACATATTTACCTTGGAACCCCTGCACATCTACTCGGTACTGTTACCCTGTTTATATAAGTTTATATAAGTTATTATTACTCATTGTGCATTTATTCCTTGTGCTATAATCGTTTCTATATATTTCTCTGCATTGTTGGGAAGGGCCTGTAAGTAAGCATTTCACAGTTAGTCTACAAAGGTTGTTTACAAAGCATGTGACAAATACAATTTTATTTTGATGTCTAATGTCTTAAGGGGAAAGCAATCTAAAAGTAACTGAAAGTAATCAGATTTGGTTACTTAAGTTACTGCTAATAATTTTGGACAAGTAACTAAAGTATTACATTTAGAAAGTAACCTACCCAGCCCTGAGTGTGTGTGTGTGTATGCAAATTTATATAGCTTATCATGCGTCTTACCTTGCAAACAGTCTCAGTGTCCCAAGGCAAAATGGTCTGTAGATCTATGAGTTCGCAGGACACACCCAGCTTCTCCTGAGCCATGTTGGCCACTTCCCTCAGGACATGGATCTGCAAGGCAGGAGTCAGCGATCAAGGCCATGTATTCCATTCTAATCCAGAATGGATTTTAGAACACTTCATAATACCATCAAGAACCCCTTTTAGAGTCAGCAGAAAACCACTGCACAGCACCCCTTATTAACTTTCAAGTCAGTTTGGACTAACGGAGAAAGTTGCTTGGATAGACTCCATGTTTATTGTCAGATTAGACTGCTGTGCCTGTGAATCACCGGCAATCTAACAGCAGGACATACTGGCTCCATCGTTATCCCTAAACTGTGCATCAGGGCTTTGAGTTAGTCTATGAATGTGTGTGAGGGTTAATGAATAAAATCTATTAAAGTTTGGGTCTTGAGTGATAGTCATGAGTCATAAATCAGACAGGCAATTGATAAAAGAAAAGAACACAGCAATCTACAGGCTTCTAGCCCATATAGACACGAGTCTACAATAGGCAAATTAAAAAGATAAATATTATATTCTGGTGTTAGTCAACCTTGCTAGAGTTGACTACTAATATACTGAATATTGCTGAAGCAATGATATAGCCTAGTACTTCTGTCAAGATATGAACAGGTTTAAAGTGCGCAATAAAATGCCAACGGTCCTCTGAAACTTTACAATATAAACAGTAGGGATTTTCAGGACTGGCGAAATGAACCCCTCTGTTACGCTCATTAGCAGGCCTTCACGGCAGGATCCAGGCGCGGTTCCGACCGCTAAACTTGCTGGGAGTTGTTTTCTTTTCACTCGTCCATGGAGGGCTGATGGATTACCGGAGTAATGGTGTGGCATTTTAAAAAGCCCCGATTTCCACTACTTGGGTGGATTTTTCATCTTTGCAAAATGATGGCTTTGAAGGAGTTGATTTCCCAGTTATTCCAGGCCCTCAGGCTTAGACCCCCTCTGCTCTTCAGCTGTACCTACATTAGTCTCCTTCTCTGGGTGGGTTAAGCCCATTAAGTGGGCTAGCATAATCTTTGTAAGGGGCAACGACACCAAGAGTGCTATAGAGACCATAATCCTCTCCTGAGGAAAATAAATCAGGGGGACAGGAGTTGAAGACAATGGAAGGCCTTGTGTAGACGTGGACTGTTAACACTGTGGAGCAGCATCGGTCCAACGGAGACGTCAGTGTAGACACGATAAACCACCAACCCCTGGTGAGAAAGCCACTGTTGAGAGGCGTGGGCTTGTGATGGAGCTAGGAGGTAATCCATGGCTCGTCCGTGTCGGCTTAAAAATGTCAAAGACCCAAGATGTAATGCGGATGTCCCTACTCTGCCCGCCTCCATACCATAAACAATGACTTCTGGCTAAGGTCATGACTCATGCACAGTCATAAATAGATATATAGCTCCATCTCCTCTATGGCTCGAGTACGTAGAATCAACCCATGGCTCCTTCTTCCACGTCTCACCTGTGTTCCCCACGCGACCAGAGTGACGTCACTTCCTTCCTGTATTACCTCGGCCTGCGAAAGTGGGATGGTGTAGGCCTCTGTAGGGACCTGCTCCACTGCAAAGCAAACAAAGAAAAAAACTAAAACACGACCTCTGTCTCAATTGTTTCAAAACCTGTACTCGCATCTCCTCCCTTTCATCCGCACTGATTGTAAATTAGTTGACAGGTGAAACCCTATGATGGAAGCTAATCTTGCAGATCAGTGCAGTGAAGGAGAATATATATATTTTTTTAGAAAGAGCCCAAGTATCTTATCAGTACGGCCAGCATGACCTGGTGCACATACGCAACTACAGTACTACACACGCTAGGAATATAATTGGGGGTCAAAATCCGAACACACACATTAATCACTCTGTTATGGCCAACTGTGGTTGCTCTGTCAAACGATGGTCCATAACCACCCGTAGAGCTCAATGATGGAGTGGATGACAAGAAGGGAAATAACCGGCACACTCACAAATGAAAGCCTACAATCTGTGCTTCCAGTTAGGAACAAAGTCTCTGGCTCATTTGAGATGCTTTTCCCAGACCTCATCAATCACAAGGAGCCTTGTGTGCGCGCCTCTCTATGGTCCTCTGCTGCTATGTTTGTAGAGCATGACGCTTGCAACACCAGGGGTAGTGGGTTCGATTGCCGGGACCACAAATACCTAACATTTATGCACGCATGACTAAGTCGCTTTGGATAACAACGTCTGCCGAATGGCATATTATTATTAATAAGAAAATAAATCTATGCGCTAACAATATCTAGTGAACAACTATAGGCCAGTCACCCTGATCAATGTGGACAACAAAACATTTGCGGGACAGGATATAGTTCAAAATGTGTTCCACACACAAGGGACATTATATTCATGCATCCGACCCTTTGGCACCCTATTTGTAGTAATCTTGGAGTTCCTAAACACTTGGTGACAAAAAAAAAAAAAACTGAGGCACCAACATAGCCTATTATGTAGTTATTTGGTAACAACATTACACAGGTCTTTTGCGCTCATCATACACAGCTTTGACCCTGACAAGCAAGATAAGACCTTCAAAAGGTGTGTGTGGGTGTTCAGTGGGGAGACTGGTGCTCTTTAAATAAAAGTCTCTTGCAAGGTAACACATGAACTGCAACAGCCACTGGGCGTACTATTGATACTCGAGGGAGACATTACGGTTTCCGACTCTACTCTTCCTGGAACAGTCGGGATGACTTCCACCCATTCCCCCTCTAGAGGTTAAGAAACAGGCTGCAGACTTCAATTTCAAACGAGTCAAAAGAGCTACCTCTGGCAAGCCTTTTCCCAACCCAATCCTGAAGTCAGTGTGTGCTGGTACATGGTTCAAATGAATCATAGATTCACCTATAGGCCACATGGGACATTTATTTACAATTAAATGGCTTCCAAATTTAAGTGATGTCAGGGATGAGAGGCTGCTTATTTTGGTTAATCAGTATCTCTCAGAGCAAGTCATCTAATCCTCAGGGTTATTTAGAAAGACGTGGAATTGGAAAAAGAAAATGCACTCTTTCAAAATACCAACTCCAATGATGGAATTTCAAATTATTTCTCTCTCGGAACATCTTGCGATACTTCTAATACGTAAGCATACAGTAAACTACTAAGTTAACCTTACACAGAAAGCCACAACAGGCATCAAGTAAAATCCCACGCCTGCCACCAACGAACAAAACAGTGAACTACTGTTGACTGGATTCAGGGATCTTTATATAGTGTAATTTCATCAACCTCCTCTGGTGTACATAGCTTCCCCGTTTCAGACCGTGACACAGCAGTCATTTTATAGTAGTAGTGACCGATCTTACTCAAGAAGACCAATGTCAGGCAGTGATTGCCTTTTTTCAGTCCCCAACTCACTTAAAGGAGGTCCAGCTGTGAGATCATAAGCTCACGTGACAATGGTGATGTATAACAGTCTTCATGAAAAAATATTCTCTTAATATTGGGAATCTCTATCACTAACTAGCCTACATTTAACTACGGTCCTGATAAAGCCAGCGCTTGTGGTTCCATCCCCTCTGGCTTGGTAAGAAAAGAAAATGACTGTTTCAATTAAAAACATTACATGACATCATCTAAACAAGCATCGCTCAGAGGGATTAGGACCCGGCACGAGGTAGTGCTTTCTGCGCTTTTCGGAAATTAAAGTGATTCCCTAACTGCTACCAGTTCTGAGAGCCCTGTGGGAAACAGACGAGGGATTGTTGACACCAAGTTCGGGGGGGAAAGGAACAAAATTGAGCCATTTCGCTATGGGGAAACATAGCTAGGAGATATTTTCAGAAAAGGAAAGGAGAGAAATATCCATTGGGTGGTATGCCATGGAACTATTTCAGTCAGACAAGAGTTACTTCTCAAAGAGACGCACCGAATCTCTCCCTCTCTGACGTGGTTTCATTAAGTCATAGACACTGTACACAATTTGGACCTGCATATCCCACTGTACTTCCAAGTAACTGGGTTTAGTCCATCTGAAAATGAAACAACAAACCTCACAGAAAGACCTAGGGTTTTGTTGAGGGATATATAAAACGGAGGTGCTATTCCATTCACATTTTGAGAGACCGACAGTAAGTGTCATGGCTCATATGATTTTTACTCTGCAGTGGGATAAAAAGGCTGCTCTTGACTTCCTGAGAAGCATCGAACACAATTTGACATCCAAAATAAAGATAAGGAGTGGAAAAATACATGTGGCAACTGCTTTTCTGTGCCAAGAACATTGCAAAACTGAAACATATCCTTGCAGGCCCTAAAGAGGCAGAATTCAACTTGATTGTTAAACTATATTACTGTGACTAACAGTTCACCTCACTATATTACTGTCAGACTAGAGCTGGGTTATCCCAAAAGGCTGCCCACAGGCCAAATTCGGCCAGCGGGTGATTTTATTTGCCCCCCCCCATAAAGTCCTTATAGCATAAAATCTGTTTTAAAAAAAATCACCAGGAAAATCAGCTAAAAGTTATTTTAATTTAGGAAGTTCACTACTATTCCCACCCATAAATAGAGAGGCATATGTGATATTGCAATGTAATCAAGGTTTGAAATGATTGTTTTTGTCAAATACTATATCTGTTTGGGATTCTTGCGGTCAATAGGCAGTGTATACATTATTTATAAGTATGTTCCCTCTCTCCGACCATCCGCTCAAGGAAAAATCAACCCAGTGTTGAATGTAAATGGAGACACCTGCAGTTTAGGCAATAATAAACTTCAGACATACATAGAAATGGCAGAGGTGCACAAAAAAAAAAGAAAAAAAAAGGCAACACTGCCACATATCCTATATTCTGCCATTTGGAAGCATACACTCACGCCAAGTTAATGACTACATTATAAACTGCACACTGATGACAGCATAGCTTTCCACATTTAGCAGAATGTTGCATAGTGTCACGAATTCCCTGACAGTGCCTCTTACTAGCACCTCACAACCCTTTCAAGTTGCACACTCCACTCCCCATCCAACCAGGAGTGGTGCCTGAAAGTCTATGGGTACCATAAACTGACCTCTCAAACTCTCTCGGACCTGTGTGACCTGGCTCTTATTGGTTGCCAAGGAAGTAGCTATGGCAGTTGCTAGGGGGCAAAACACCCTTCTGATTCTCCAGGTCTCACACTACACAGTCTCCAAGCAATTGCAGAAAGGGGAGCAAGCTCCTACACCTCAACAACTGGACTCCTCCATATCTCTGTGGACTTGTGGGATGGTGTGAGTGCACCAAGTGAGTTGTGACATCTGTATGTTGTTCTTCATAGTTAGTCGTATAACTGCTGCCTATTGTGCGTTGCTTCTCTGTTTACTTTGTTACGTAATCTAGGGTTGGCCGATGTCAACCTTTGTCCTATCGTGACTATGTAAATGATATACGATGGTATTGCCCCCCGCAATAAAAAAATAACTCAGCTAAAACCACCATTGGGCTATGGCGCCAAATCACATGCTAAAACTGGACGAATCATGACGAAAGATAATATTGTTGAAAACCTGGGCAGAGAAATCAGGGAAATCTTTTCTAATATTAATTTATGGTGGAGCTTCATCGAGGAACCGGTTTGTTTATGTGTGTGTGGCGCTTACCATGATGGAGCACAATTCCCCGAGCTGACAAGGTAAAAATCTCTCGTTCTGCCCCTGACCAGTTAACCCACTGTTCCTAGGCCGTCATTGAAAATAAGAATTTGTTCTTAACTGACTTGCCTTAGTTACATAAAAAGGTCAAATACATTTTTTTTTTTTTTAAGTGTCAGTCACACAGGCTGTCTTGCCATATTAATTCTGTGAGCTGCTCCACACAACTACAAGTTGAGCACTACATGCTCTTACTACCAGACAGATTAGGCTGTGTGTGGCATGCATGTCATAAATAATCTACATAATGACCTTACAGCTTCGGGAATTTGACAGTTGTTTGTTTTTTCATCAATTACATAGATTGAAAATAGCATTATTACTACAATATTACCCTCCAAGCTAAATCATTAAGCTCGAGGCCCTGGGTCTGAACCCCGCCCTGTGCAACTGGGTCCTGGACTTCCTGATGGGCCACCCCCAGGTGGCGAAAGTAGGAAACATCACCTCCACTCTGCTGATCCTCAACACTGGGGCCCCACAAGGGCGCATGCTCAGCCCCCTACTGAACTACCTCTTCACCCATGACTGCGTGGCCAAGCACGCCTCCAACTCAATCATCAAGTTATCAGACGACACAACAGTAGTAGGCTTGATTACCAGCTATGACGAGACAGCCTGCAGGGAGGTGGTGAGGGCTCTGGGAGTGTGGTACCTGGAAAACAACCTCTCACTCAACGTCAACAAAACAAAGGAGATGATCGTGGACTACTTCTGGAAACAGCAGAGGGTGCACCCCCCTGTCTACATCAACAGGACCACAGCAGAGAAGTTGGAATTCTTCAAGTTTCTTGGCATACACATCACAGACAAACTGAACTGGACCACCCACACAGACGGTGTGGTGAAGACGGCGCAACAGAGCCTCTTCAACCTCAGGAGGCTAAAGAAATTTGGCTTGTTACCTAAAACCCTCAAACTTTTACAGACACATGATTGAAAGCATCCTGTCGGGCTGTATCACCGCAAGGTTCTCCAGAGGGTAGTGCGGTCAGCCCAATGCATTACCGGGGGCAAACTACCCTACCCGCTATCATCCAGAAGGCAAGGTCAGTACAGGTGCATCAAAGCTGGGACAGAGAGTGAAAAACAGCTTCTATCTCAAGGCCGTCAGACTGTTAAACAGCCATCACTAGCACATTAGAGGCTGCTGCCTATAGGCATAGACTAGGAATCACTGGCCACTTTAAGGAATGGAACGCTTGTCACTTTAATAATATTTACATATCTGGCATTACTCATCTCATATGCATATACTGTTTCCTATACTATTCTACGGTCTATCATTCACTTAATGTTAACATATCTTGCATTACTCATCTCATATGTATATACTGTTTTCTATACTATTTTACAGTATCTTAGTCCGTTCCTCTCTGATGTCGCTCGTCCATTAGTATAAAGTCTTAATTCATTCCTACTTAGATTTGTTTGCATTGGGTTGAAGACGGAAGTTTACATACCAACTACATTTAGCCAACTACATTTAAACTCAGTTTTTCACAATTCCTGACATTTAATCCTATTAAAAATTCCCTGTCTTAGGTCAGTTAGGATCACCACTTTATTTTAAGAATGTGAAATATCAGAATAATAGGAGAGAGAATGATTTATTTCAGCTTTTGTTTCTTTCATCACATTCCCACATTGCCTTTAAATTGCTTAACTTCGGTCAAAACGTTTCAGGTAGCCTTCCACAAGCTTCCCACAATAAGTTGGGTGAATTCTGGCCCAGTCCTCCTGACAGAACTGGTGTAACTGAGTCAGGTTTGTTGGCCTCCTTGCTCATACACGCTTTTTAAGTTCTGCTCAACAATTTTCTATAGGATTGAGGTCAGGGCTTTGTGATGGACACTCCAATACCTTGACTTTGTTGTCCCTAAGCCATTTTGCCACAACTTTGGAAGTATGCTTGGGGTCATTGTCCATTTGGAAGACCCATTTGCGACCAAACTTCAACTTTCTGACTGATGTCTTGAGATGTTGCTTCAATATATCCAAATAAATTCCATCCTCATGAAGCCATCTATTTTGTGAAGTGCACCAGTCCCTCCTGCAGCAAAGCACCCGAACAACATGATGCTGCCACCCCCGTGCTTCAAGGTTGGGATGGTGTTCTTCTGCTTGCAAGCGTCCCCCTTTTTCCTCCAAACATAACGATGGTCATTATGGGCAGTTCTATTTTTGATTCATCAGACCAGAGGACATTTCTCCAAAAAGTATGATCTTTGACCCCATGTGCAAACCGTAGTCTGGCTTTTTTATGTCGGTCTTGGAGAAGTGGCTTCTTCCTTGCTGAGGGGCCTTTCAGGTTATGTCAATACAGGACTCGTTTTACTGTGGATATAGATACTGTTGTACCCGTTTCCTCCAGCATCTTCAAAAGGTCCTTTGCTGTTGTTCTGGGATTGATTTGCACTTTTCGCACCAAAGTACGTTCATCTCTAGGAGAGAGAACGCGCCTCCTTCCTGAGCGGTATGACGGCTGCGTGGTCCCATGGTGTTTATACTTGCGTACTATTGCTTGTACAGATGACCGTGGTACCTTCAGGCATGAACCAGACTTGTGGAGGTCTACAATTTTGGGCTGATTTCTTTTGTTTCTCATGATGTCAAGGTAGGCCTTGAAATACATCCAAAGGTACACCTCCAATTGACTCAAATTATGTCAATTAGCCTATCAGAAGATTCTAAAGCCATGACATAATTTTCTGGAATTTTCCAAGCTGTTTAAAGGCACAGTCAACTTCGTGTATGCAAACTTCTGACCCACTGGAATTGTGATACAGTGAATTATATGTGAAAAACATCTGTCTGTAAACAATTCTTGGAAAAAATATATATGTGTCATCATGCACAAAGTAAATGTCCTAACAGACTTGCCAAAACTATAGTTTAACCTCTAGGGTAGGGGGCAGCAATTCGGAATTTTGGATGAAAAGCATGCCCAAATTAAACGGCCTGCTACTCGGGCCCAGAGGATATGATATGCATATAACTGGTAGATTTGGACAGAAAACACTCTAACGTTTCCAAAACTGTTAAAATAGTGTCTGAGTAGAACAGAACTGATTTAGCAGGCGAAAACCTGAGAAAAATCCAAGTATCTTTTTTTTTGGTTTTGTAGTTTTCTATTCAATGCCATTACAGTATCCATTGACTTAGGACTCCATTTGCAGTTCCTATGCCTTCCACTAGAAGTCAACCGTCTTTAGAAATCGTTTCAGGCTTGTATTCTTATAAATGAGGGAGTAAGACCAGTCTGAACGAGTGGAACCTAACGTGACGCAGAGTTTTCAGGCGCATGTGCATTTCTTGTTTATATTTTATATTGACGACGTTATTGTCCGGTTGAAATATTATAGATCATTTAGGCTAAAAAAACAACCTGAGGATTGAATATAAACATCGGTTGACATGTTTCTATGAACTTTACGGATACAATTTGGATTTTTTGTCTGATTGTTTTGACTGAGTTTGAGCCTGTGGATTACTGAAGAAAACGCGCTAACAAAACTGAGGTTTTTGGATATAAAGAGACTTAATCGAACAAAAGGAACATTTATTGAGTAAATTAATGTCTTCTGATTGCCACCATATGAAGATCATCAAAGGTAAGGGATTCATTTTATCTCTATTTCTGAGTTTTATAACGCTTCTGCTTGGCTGGTTACTGTTTGTAATAATTTGTCAACTGGGCTATGTTCTGGGCTAGGTATGCTTTCGCCGAAAAGCATTTTATAAATATGACACTGTGGTTGGTTTAACAAGAAGTTCATCTTTAAACCTATGTAAAATATGTTTTGTTTTCTGAATTTTTATAACGAGCATTTCTGTAATTGAATTTGGCGCTCTGCAACCTTACTGGATGTTGGCCAGATGGGACGCTAGCGTCCCCTATACCCTAGAGAGGTTAACAAGAAATTTGTGAGGGGTTGAAAAACTAGTTTTAATGACTCCAACCTAAGTGCAAGTAAACTTCCGACTTCAACTGTATGTTGTTAGATATTACTGCACTGTCGGAGCTAGAAGCACAAGAATTCCGCTACACCCACAATAACATCTTCTAATCACGTGTATGTGACCAATAAAATTTGATTTGAACACAATCCCAGAAGAGACAGAGGGAAAAACAGACATAAGGCTTGTTTGGATCGAGTGGTTTTAACGCCTGAGAAGAAAAAGAATGTTCTGGGCATGACAACTTTCTAATGCCTTAATCAAAACAATCTCACAACTAAATTGAATAGACTTATCACCCAAAGCTGTGTGTGGAAATTATAGGCTTTGTTGAAAGGGATAATAAGAGGTCATTCTGTCGTGAAGGCCGTCGATCCCTGCTCTAATAGCCCAAAAAAACGATGTAGGCCTGAGGCAGGCGCCCGAGCCAGCATGCTGCCATTCCTGCCAGAGCTAGAGTGGACAGCCAGCCAGAGGACAGGACACAGGCCAGGCCAGAGGCTGTCAGCACTTTACGGCCCATTTGGACCAGCTGGTTCACACTTGCGATTGAATCTGTTGAACTCACTCACACTCAGTCCAGAGCCAAGCAGCCAGGACACAGTTTGTTTGCTGTTCTGTTCTGGCACAACAATAACAAGCCATCTGTCACCAAGGAGACAAAAAGGCTGACAGAAGGTCATTGAGAATGCTTGAGGAAACTTGTTGTAAACACACCTCACCTACAAACACACATCACCTGGGTCAGATGGGCTCTTTAACTCACCCGCTGCTCTGTAGAGGATCTTGGGCTCGAAGAATATGCAGGGGTTCTGATCTGCGATGCACGACAGCAGCAGTCCCTTACACTGGACCGGACCTCTGGGTATTACAACCTGGAGTGATATACATAGTACAATATTACCTTTTCCACACTATATATCATGCCAACCTGAACTGTACTGGCTCGGACATTTTCTTATAACGTTGTCCTTTTTCAGCACGGTTACAGCAACTACTAAGGCAGTGTACCCAGGACAACAGTACAGCCTTGACTTAGTAGTGCAAACAGGGTGTATCTGTACCAGAACAGACCATACTATTCAACTGATACGCACACAAACAACCCAGATCCAAACAATGTGCAATTGGGTGGAAAGCAGAAGCCGGCTTCCTCTATATCTGAGCAAGACATTTGAGCCTTCTCTCACCCCTTGCAGTGTTTATTACCTTGACCTTTGAAAAAGACAACAGAGGATGTTTACTGAATTGACTATGGCTGTAAAGCGCTAACTGGTGCTGTGGTGCTTGGCTGCGTAGGAGAACTTTAGACTTTTATTCCTTTCATGATGGTGTGTGGTGGGAGGGGGTGAATCATATTTGACATTTTTAGCACGCACTCGTTTCCCTCCGAGCGTACGTGCCTTAAATGCCAGCTTATATCACACACGCTCACAGATCAGCCAGTTGAACCCCAGGTGACAGCACACGGCGTACAGTGAGTCAGGTATTTATTTGAGAGTCTGTGTGCTTAATTTACCTTTAATTTCTATGGATGTAAAGCACTATGCAGCAGCCAGCAGGGTTTAGAAATGAAGGGAGTGGGTGCATGAATAGGTCAACAGCAATATGAGGTAGATATTTTTCTACCCTCAACAAATCAACAATCCAAACAGTCCAGTGGGTGTTTTAGCAAGGTACATACACAGAGATCGACTACACCAAAATACGTGTAATAAGTGCAGTGAAGTGAAGGGAGAGGTTGGCTAACTGATACAAAGAGAAAGATGTGTGTGTGCCTTAGACCATAAAGACAGGCTCATTAAGGAAGGGGCAAGCAGTGCAGAAGTAAATAGGTTATAAGGTGCTTTAAAAGTACATGTGAGGTGGAGAAGTGAGTGAGTGGAGGATGGGATTGAGGGAGGGAGGGAGGGAAGGAAGGAAATAGGGATGACTGTCTAACCTTGATGCCTGGGCAGTGGGCGAAGAAGGCCTCTGGACTCTGGGAATGGTAGAGCGAGCCGTGGCCCACGCAGCCCCACGGCGCCCGGATGGTGAGGTTCCCGCAGTCAAATAGGTTGCCGGAGCGATAGCGGTACTTTGCGGCTTCATTTACAATCTGAGGGCAGACAGACAGAGATACATAAATAATAACATCACCACTCATCAAGTTGGTCAGTCATAGCTAGACATTCATAACAATACCTCAGTCCCCCATAACAGAAAGACTTGGACCTCAACACGATTTTGTAGGCTCGGCCCTAATTTATGCCCAAGGACCAGTACGCCCTTCCCACCTCCGAGGGGCCAAAACTCTCCAACAGAAACCAGAGAATCGACTACTGAAATGTGTGTAAGAAACCAAACATGGCTGACAGACAACAACAACAAAAAAGTGTCTTCAGAATAGAACGCTATATGTATGATCTCTATGGTTACTTGCAGTTGTTCAGAGTCTGTCGACACTGTATAAAATTGTACTACCCAGCTGTCGTGTCTTTACTATCATTAAACTGAAGACTTCGTTTTTATCAAAGATTCTCTGTAATTAGTTACTCAATTAAACTGAATAATCATGTAACTGTAATTAACTAGGAAGTTGGGGCACCAAGGAAAGTATTCAGATTACAATGTTATAATTTCCCAATATAACCATTCAGATATTTTCATATCTGATCAATAGTCTTCTGATGAATGATTTATTTATTTTACCTCACGTTAGTCTCATTCCAAACGTCGTAAATTGTTGGTTATCTGCACGAACCCAGTCTTCACTAGGAGTCATCCATACATCAATTGTCTTAAATCATTTATTTTTTTACTAACTAAGTAATTCACAGAAATGCATAAACAAACAGTAAATATGGTTACATGAAATGATGGAATGTGCCCTAGTGGGCTGACCCGGCATGGCGGCTTGTTTGACAAAAGGGGAGTGGGGGTTTTACCAAGAAGTCACTACAGAGTTAATTATAACAATTAAAGTGCTAATCCTTTACACATGAACGCTCACACGTTCGGGAACAATTGCAATCAATATATATATATATATATTTACACTCAGTGTGTGTCTTGATCGCTGGTGAAAAGTCTTTCTTTTGTAGAATTGTCCGTCTCTCTCCCTCTGTCTTGGTTAGAGGGGATAGTTCAAAGTGACATTCGTTATAGAATGGATGTTTTCGGCGGTTGTCGTTCTTCGCGTTCAATGATACCGAATTCCTAGCTGCAGACTAGTAATTAATATCAAAGACTTGTTCTTATTGTGTCGGTATCGAAAGACTTGTTCTCATTCTGTCGGTATCGATAATCTAAGAGTTTAACCACGTGGTATGGTTAAAAGATTCTACAACCTTTAGCCATCTCGTAATTGAGGTAAGCTTGGTCCCGTGATAATTTCTCAAAGTTGGGTTTTATTTGGAATGGCAGAAAAGGGCTGGACCAGGATGTCTGACCCTAACTGGGCTCAGGGGCGGTCCTCTGATTTAGTTCAAACCAAAAGGGAATGGTATTTTTCTTCATTAAACAGTCCACAATCATACAAACCGTATCATCAATCATTCATCTTATACAACAATTGGATGTAAACCTCATATCTGAGGCTATTATATAAACAGCGTTATGGTAATGTGGCCACACCGTCACTCTTGAGCTTCCCAAGTTGTGCCAAACAGACCAGTTCGTAGCTGGATTCTTCACAGATCTTTTACACTTTCTCTGGAACATGAAATTTGTTCTCTGTGAGGTGGAAGGATTTTCTTTGTCTCCATGAAAAACTACTCTGTGTGTCCATGAGGCAAGGTTTTCCTTAGGAATTTACGACCTCACTCTGCCCACAGCAGTCTGGTTGTAGAAGCAGAGAGCGGGGGATGGTGCTCGCTGTACTCAGAGGGCAACGTCATGACACAGCCCACCCCCTCACACATAGAAGTGACCCGCTTCCTAGAGGATTTTGGCTGGTTAGTTTTACTACCTTTGGTTTAGTCTGTAGATTGGGCAACAACTGAATTTTGAATATATCTGGTATAAATGGGATGAAGGTCTGTTTTCGCTCTTCTCCTGTATCCTGCCCATGGAATAAGGTTGTAGAGACAAGTCAGTTAAGTACAAATTCTTATTTACAATGACAGCCTACCGGGGAACAGTGGGTTAACTGCCTTGTTCAGGGGCAGAATGACAGATTTTTACCTTGTCAGCTCGGGGATTCGATCTAGCAACCTTTTGGTTACTGGCCCAACGCTCTAACCACTAGGCTACCTGCCACCCCGGTATTGCCTTGTAACGTAAGTTTTATGCCTTGTATGTGAATCCATTCATTTTACAGTTATTAAATAATACTTGCTTTGATATTCACTTATCATGACAATTCCATAATACTTGATTTCACATAGTTTTACTAGAATGTTAAATGAGTCAGATAAAACATTTCAATTAGGCCAATTGCATTGTCTTACTACAGGTCGCATGTGTGCACAAAATATTGAGAACACCTGCTCTTTCCATGACAGACTGACAAAGTGAATCCAGGTAAAAGCTATGATCCTCCCCTTATTGATGTCACTTGTTACATCCACTTAAAAATCAGTGTAGAAGGGGACAAGTTAAAAAAATATTTTTAAGCATGGATTGTTTATGAGTGCCATTCAGAGGGTGAATGGGCAATACAAAATATTTAAACAGTTTGGGATAGGTGGTGGTGGTATTTTCACGTCCGGATGAAAAGCGTGCCCAAAGTAAACTGCCTGCTACTCAGGCCCAGAAGCTAGGATATGCAGATTTGGATAGAAAACATTAAATTTTCAACAACAAAAAAAAAAAGTTAAAATAAATGCCTGTGAGTATAACAGAATTTATTTGGACAAACCAACCAGGGAAAAAAATATTGAGGTCACTGTGTTTTCTATTGGGTTTCTATGGGAAACTAGATTTATGAGGCACCTGGTTGCAGTTCCTATGGCTTCCACTAGATGTCAACAGTCATTAGAAATTGGTTGATGTTTCTCCTTTGAGAAATGAAGAAGTAGGGCTATTCAGTCTGAGTGTCAAGCCAAGTGGACTCGTTTGGTGCGTGGAACCTGGAGCTCGCTCCACTTTGTTTTTATCCGCTATTGAACACAGTATATAGTCTTAAATTTGATCGTTTATTTACGTTTTAGGATACCTAAAGTTTGATTAGGAAAGTTGTTTGAAATGTTTGGACCAAGTTCACAGGTAATTTATTTGATTATTTGTAGTCATGTTGGGCGAGTTGGAACCGGTGTATTTCCATAATCAAACGCGCCAAATAAATGGACATTTTGGGGATATAAAGAAGGAGTTTATCTAACAAAAGGACCATTTGTGATGTTTCTGGGACATATTGGAGTGCCAACAGAAGATCTTCAAAGGTAAGGCATTAATTATTTAGTTATTTCTGACTTTCGTGTCGCTCCTGCTTGGTTGAAATATGATTTTCATGTGTTTGTATGATGGGGCGCTGTCCTCAGATAATCGCATGGTTTGCTTTCGTCGCCAGCGGAACGTCTAGCCGTAACAGGTTTTAAGTGCCTCTGAACGGGGTATGGTAGTAACTGCCAGGTGCATCGGTTTATGTCAAGAACTGCAATGCTGCTGGGTTTTTCATGCTCAACAGCTTCCCGTGTGTATCAAGAATAGTCCACCACCCAAAGTACATCTAGCCAACTTGACAACTGTGGGAAGCATTGGAGTCAACATGGGCCAGCATCCCTATGGAACGCTTTTGACACCTTGTAGATTCCATGCCCCAACAAATTGAGTTTGCCGAGGGCAACTCAATATAAAAAAAGTGTTTTTAATGAGTATATACACACACACACACACACACTCGATTCAGAAAGTGTTCAGACCAATTGACTTTCTCCACATTTTTCCCCCTCAATCTTAAATCAAATGTTATTTGTCACATGCACCGATATAACCTTACAGTGAAATGCTTACCTACACGCCAACAATGTAGTTCAAATAATAGCTAAGAAAGTACTACTAAAGTAAAAAATAAAAACAAAATAACAATAATGAGGCTATATACAGGGGGTACCGGTACTAAGTCAATGTGCGGAGTACAGGCTAGTTGAGGTAATTTGTACATGTAGGTAGGGGTAAAGTGACTATTTATAGATAATAAACAGCGAGTAGCAGCAGTGTAAAAACAAAGGGGTTGTCAATGTAAATAGTCCAGGTGGCTATTTGACACACACAATACCCCATAATGACAAAGCAAAAAGAAAGTAATTTGTTTTGTAAATGTTTAAAAATAAAAAATTGAAATATGACATTTACATAAGTATTCAGACCCTTTACTCAGTACTTTGTTGAAGCACCCTTGGTAGCGATTACAGCCTCGAGTCTTCTTTGCTATAACGCTACAAGCTTGGCACACCTGTATTTGGGGAGATTTCTTCTCTGCAGATCCTCTCAAGCTCTGTCAGGTTGGATGGGGAGGGTTGCTGGACAGTTATTTTCAGGTCTCTGCAGCGATGTTCGATCGGGTTCAAGTCCGGGCTCTGGCTAGGCCACTCAAGGACATTCAGAGACTTGTTCTGAAGCAACTCCTGCGCTATTTGGTTGTGTACTTAGGGTTGTTGTCCTGTTAGAAGGTGAACCTTAACCTGCTCAGGAACTCAGACTGAGGTGTTCATCAAGGTTCTCTCTGTACGTTCATCAAGGTTCTCTGTACGTTCATCTTTCCCTTGATCCTGAAGTCTCCTATTCACCTGCCGCTGAAAAACATAACCACAGCATGATGCTGCCACCGCCATGCTTTACCATAGGGATGTTGTCAGGTTTCCACCAGACGTGATGCTTGGCATTCAGCCCAAAGAGTTCAATCTTGGTTTCATCAGACCGAAGAACCTTGTTTCTCATGGTCGGAGTCCTTTAGGTGCCTTTTGGCAAACTGCAAGTGGGCTGTCATTTGTCTTTTCTGAGGAGTGGCTTCCGTCTGGCCACTCTACCATAAAGGCTTGATTGGTGGAGTGCTGCAGAGATGGTTGTCCTTCTGGAAGGTTCTCCCATCTCAACAGAGGAACTCTGGAGTGTTGTCAGAGTGACCATCGAGTTCTTGATCACCTCCCTGACCAAGGCCCTTCTCCCACGATTGCTCAGTTTGGCCGGGTGGCCAGCTCTTGGAAGAGTCTTGGTGGTTCCAAACTTCTTCCATTTAAGAATGATGAAGGCCACTGTGTTCTTAGGGACCTTCAATGCTACAGAACGTGTTTGGTACCCTTTTCCAGAAAGCTCGGAGCTCTACGGACAATTCCTTCGACCTCATGGCTTGGTTATTGCTCTGACATATACTGTAAACTGTGGGACCTTATATAGACGGGTGTGTGCCTTTCCAAATCATGTCCAATCAATTGAATTTAACACAGGTGGCCTCCAATCAAGTTGATAAAATATCTCAAGGATGATCAAAGAAAACAGGGTGCATTTGAGCACAATTTTGAGTCTCACAGCAAAAGGGTCTGAATACTTGAAAACATTTCTAAACCTGTTTTCGCTTTGTCATTATGGGGTAGTGTGTGTAGATTGATGAGGGGAAAAAAATAGTTGATCAATTTTATAATAAGGCTGTAACGTAACAAAATGTTCAAAAAGTGAAGGGCTCTGAAAACTTTCAGAATGCACAGTAAATACTTTATATAGAATATTACCACGCTACAATTGACCTTTACCACCACAAAAAAACTATTGAAGACCACAGCTTCTGAGGGGTCTTTTAAGTCTGTGGTTAATATATTCAAGCATACTTCATTCTTGTCAATACATTCTGACTATCATATAAACAGGTGAATAACTCAAAGTCCCTAGGAACCCTGATTTCAGAACCATTTCCCCCCCTACGTATTCACGGTTGCCAGAACCTGACCCTTCCACTGGTGGTGTCCAAGGCTCTATTTCATCTAATATTCAGGTAGACAATTCTTTCTTGATTTTATGCATCTCTGGGGGCCATGTTGGATTCCCTCATTTTAATTGAGAGTACAGAGAGAGTAGCGTGTGTGTGTGTGTGTGTGTGTGTGTGTGTGTGTGTGATTCATGTGTATGCCATTTTGCTCTGTAGCAATATGGCAGCAGTCTGAAATATCTCATCATTATCAACATTCAGCAGTTTTTCGGTTGCCTTGACAAGGGAGGGAAACTCATTGGTCTTTGGGATGCGGATATGCTGCCTGGAAACGAGTGCCAGCATAACAGACAAGGCCGGATAGTGAACCCGCGCACGATTTCCAGGTCAGTGCATTAAAGCCCCATTGCTATCTTCTGAGGTAGACTCACTACCCTAGTGTTATCTTTGAGCAAATTTTTACAGTGAGGGAGGCATAGTTAGGGCAGATTTCCGGTGTCAATTTCCTGTCTTTCAAACACCAGCTGTGCTATTTAGAGTGGAAATGCGTCAGCAGATCATGTTAAAAGCTAGTGTGTGGTTGGCATCGGGCCAAATTGCACCTCAATTATAATGTTTTGCTTTTTTGACATCGTTTGATTACAACTTGATTGTGAGGAAGCCAAATCACTTATGAGCAGAGAACTCACTAGGGAAAATATTATATTTACACTAATTACACAAGATTGACATGGATGCAGATGAGGCAGGTGTTTGTTGGTGGGTGAAAACATATGCACGAGTGAAGCAGAAGTGGGAAATGGATCCCAGTAGTCCCTGATCAAATCTGTTCCCGTCACACAAGAGGCTGGGCTATGACAATAACAAATAAAACCATCAGCGTAAGCAAACAGGCAAACAAGTGACTGAGAAATTACACTTCATGCACAGCGCACAGTCAGACTGGCTCACCTGGTCGAAGGCAGGGTAAATGTAGTCGGCAAACTGGATCTCAGCGATGGCCGTGGCACCGGCAACTGCCGCACCGATTCCAAATCCCACAATGCCTTGCTCACACAGAGGAGTGTTGAAGACACGGTCTTTACCTGGAGAGAGAAAGAGGGGAGAGGGTTACTCAGTTATCTACCAAGGGGGCTGATGACGACAAATAACAGCACACCCATATCAACCAAAGGAAAGAGTTAATGCTGTGCATTGCTGACTAATCACTTCAAAAACATCCACTCATTCCTTCTCAATTAGGGATGAAATCCAAGCAAAATGCAGTGTAATAGGACAATGATGGATGACAAGGTTTTGTCAGTCACTCCCCTACCCAACACTTGCTTCATAAGTGTGTTAATTCATTGCAGTGTCTCCTTAAAATAGCATCCGGACTTAAAATAAGTGACATTCAGAGAGAGAGATGACTCCACCTCAACTGGAGCAAATTAGGCTGTGATGCACTAAAAAGCCCTAGTCTGAATAATAAACAAACTATTTTTCCATCCTGCACTCTATAATCTTCACTGGGAGCCGCAGGACTGGGGCTCTACATTTTGGGAGGAATGTTATTTTGGGTCCTTTGCTTTGTTTAATGGCCAAGAAGCAAGTATTTTCTTTCATTGATCCCTCCAAACCTCTTTTCTGTCCTTACCACAAGTGCCCACTTCTCACCAAAAATCGGACACCATTAGAGCCCTACAAGCCCTCAGAAATGAAGAATTAGGCCAACCTGTCAGTCAAATAAGAATCCTGTGTACTTGTTGTATACTCTGGCTGTGTTTTACAAATAAATCTGGTGGTCAATGAGTGACACAGTGAGCTCCAAATGTGTTGGGGAGTGAGAATGCTTTGTCGTCGTTTTGGCTCTGTAATCCAGAACTTTGTATTTGAAATGATACAATGACTATGGTGTTACCGTCTGCACTTTATCTTCATCCATATCGGGTGAACTGTTTAGAAATGACAGTGCTTTTTACAGTCTCCCTATTTTAGGGGACCACAAGTTCACTTGTGTATTATATTATAGTCAAAAGTTTAGTATTTGATCCTATATTCCAAGCATGCAATGATTACATCATAGCGTGACTCTACAAACTTGATGGATGCATTTTCTGTTTGTGTTTGTGTTTGGTTGTGTTACAGATGATGTATCGTGTCATTTTGGAGTCACTTCTACATGAATGTGGATGCTACCATGATTACGGATAGTCCTGAATGAATCGTGAATAATGAGTGACAATGTTAGACGCACAAATATCATACCCTCAAGACACGCTAACCTCTGACCATTACGAAAAGAACATTCTATTCTTATTTACAATAAAAAAAGTGACTCCAAAATGACACAATACATTACTTACCATTCATTTCATTTGGGCACAAACTAATCTGAAACACGATCAAAACATACAGCAAATGCATCCAACAAGTTTGTAGAGTCACAGGCCTGATTTAAACATTGCGTGCTAGGAATATGGGATCAAATACTAATCTTTTGACGACTTTAATACACATAAGTGAATTTGCCCCAATACTTTTGGTTACACAAGTATTGTGTCACTGTCCAAACACTTTTGGAGCTCACATTTGATGAATATGCACTGCACTTGCACATGTTTGAAAGACCGAGGTCGAAGTGGCTAGTCGTTTCCAGGTGAACGGCGCAGGAGACACTTCCTGTGCGCACGCTACTCAGTGGAGGAGTAATGCATCACTGGGGTGAATGAGTCAGTCAGCCACACAAATAGAGATCAGGATACTGCCCATAAACCTGCATGTAGTATAATGGTAGAGAGAGGGGGATAATAAAAAATTTAAAAATCCCTCTCCGCCATCTACCTCCCTCAGACGAGATTAAAAATAATGATCCCTAGCAGAAGGTCAACACATCTGACGTCAATGACAACAAAAGACAGCAGAGGGAGACGTGCATTGGCTTTTCCAAAACCTAATCATACATTTCCACCTAGCCAGGGGTGAACCACGACTGGTTTCCACATTATGGAGTTGAGGGTAAAGAATTCTACATTATGAGGAGGCAGCACACAAAAGATATAATGGCCATTTCAAAACCCGCACATTTGTAGCAGCAGTACACCCGCACAAGTCAATCCATCATTTCATATTAGGATAATAAGAGAAGGAATACAACTGTGCAATGAATAGCCTAACAGTATGCATGGGCATAGCTGACAAAAATTATTACTACTATATGAAAAAAAAGAGCTTCTGTAGAAATGAGTCTCCTTGCCATCAACAATTGTAAGCAAGCACAGCTATGTCAGGACTATCACACACACATGCAAAGTAACACACACAATTTTGGAGTTTTGGCCAATAGGTGTATGCACACACACAACACACACACACTAGGAGTTCTGACCAACAAGGGCATGAAAATGATCCTCGGCTGCCATCTGGTGGCATCACAATGTCATTAAAATTAATCAGCACAAACATACTGATTTATTTGTCTAAAATGGTAAGGGGAAAGGATTCAGCCTCTTACCATATTTGTCTCGGAGACCCACGGTGCAACGAAATACTCCACCAAAGGCGACATCCTCCCCAAAGATGACTGAAGCACAGATAAAGCTCATATT
This sequence comes from Oncorhynchus nerka, assembly GCF_034236695.1. Classification (NCBI taxonomy): domain Eukaryota; kingdom Metazoa; phylum Chordata; class Actinopteri; order Salmoniformes; family Salmonidae; genus Oncorhynchus; species Oncorhynchus nerka. The sequence goes on along the minus strand of NC_088409.1, from coordinate 49,937,637 downwards.
GATTGACACGGTAATACATAAACCTAATATTTCTAAATTGCATGTCTTCCAAGATATTGATGAATACATGAAATGACTACCCAGACCAGTTTAATTACCTGCGGTGGGGTCGCTGGCGAGAGTGTTGTCCAAGGCACTGGTCACAGACTGAAATAAGTTCATCTTTGTAGTGGGGCCTAGAAGAAGTTGGGAGAATTTTATTGAACGATTAAAGTGCAACAGTAACGATTTGAATTCCATATTTTTTAAATAGACATATATGAGAGAGAGAATTTGTAATGTACAGATGGAATCGTTTAATTCATAAATTGAACTTGTATTTAATTTGAAACTGAATGAATATTGCATTCAGATTTCAAATTAGGTTAGTATTAAAATTCTATATTTATATAATCAGTTCCAATATGGTAAATATCACATTCATTGTATGTGTACCAAGTTCCAACTATAATTTCCAATTTTACCAAAGGTTTATATATTCATCTTCTCATACACATTTCAAGATTCTACTCTGACCTTTTTACAAGGAACACATGAGTGCCTAAGTTGAAAAATGTAGGCACACAAAAAGGTATTTAGGAGAACAATGAAAAATAAATTCTAGCCGCACTGGCACTCCCTAAATTTTTACATCAGGATGCACAGCAAAATATTTGGCACATATGCGAGTAACCATGTCGCACTTCAGCATTCAGATTGGTTATTTTAAATTAATTTGGAGAACTGAATTTACAGAGACAACATTCTGGTACTTTGCCAGCAAAGAATGCTAGAAGAGAACAGACAGAATCAAACGCTGTGTTAAACAGGTTTCTGGCAGTTTCTGAAGCCAATGTTTCCAATTATTTTAATGATTACTTAATTGGCAAAGTGAGCAAATTTAGGCAGGAAATGCCAACAACGAACAGTGAGCCATCATACTCATACATAAAAATAAATATTGAAAGAAAAGCAATGTAAGTCGTAATTTTAGTAAAGTCAGTGTGGGAGAGGTGGAGACAATATTGTTATCGATCAATAATGACAAACCTGGCATTGACAACTTTGATGGAAATATGCAGAGGATGGTAGCACACTCTACGGCTACTCCTGTGTCATATCTTTAAATCGAAACCAAGAGGAAAGTCTTTGTCCTCAGGCCTGGAGGGAAGCCAAAGTCATTCCGCAATCTAAGAGTGTTAAAGCGGCCTTTTCTGGTTAACAGCAGCCCTATCAGCTTGCTACCAACTCTCAGAAAACTGGTGGAAAACATTGTGTTTGACCAAATACAATTCCATTTAACAACAGACTTTAAGCATGCTTATAGAGAAAGGCACTCAACATGTGCTGCACTGACGAATGACTGAAGATTGGTTTGTTTGAAAGAAATGTACGATAGGAAGATTGTGGGAGCTGTACTGTTAGATACATTTGAAGTCAGAATATACATACATCTTAGCCAACTACATTTAAACAGTTTCACAATTCCTGACATTTAATCCTTGTAAAAAAGTCCCCGTCTTAGGTCAGTTAGGATCACCACTTTATTTTAAGAATGTGAAATGGCAGAATAAGAGAGAATGATATATTTCAGCTTTTATTCCTTTCATCACATTCCCAGTTGGACAGAAGTTTACATACACACAATTAGTATTTGGTAGCATTGCCTTTAAATTGTTTATCTTGGGTCAAACGTTTCAGGTAGCCTTCCACAAGCTTCCCACAATAAGTTGGGTGAATTTTGGCCCATTCCTCTGTGACAGAGCTGGTGTAACTGAGTCAGGTTTGTAGGCCTCCTTGCTCGCACACGCTTTTTCAGTTCTGCCCACATATTTTCTATAGGATTGAGGTCAGGGCTTTGTGATGGCCACTCCAATACCTTGACTTTGTTGTCCTTAAGCCATTTTGCCACAACTTTGGAAGTATGCTTGGGGTCATTGTCCATTTGGAAGACCCATTTACGACCAAGATTTAACTTCCTGACTGATGTCTTGAGATGTTGCTTCAATATATTCACATAATTTCCCTTCCTCATGATGCCATCTATTTTGTGAAGTGAACCAGTCCCTACAGTAGCAAAGCAACCCCACAACATGATGCTAACACCCCCGTGCTTCACGGTTGGGATGGTGTTATTCGGCTTGCCAGCGTCCCCCTTTTTCCTCCAAACATAACGATGGTCATTATGGCCAAACAGTTCTATTTTTGTTTCATCAGACTAGAGGACATTTCTCCAAGAAGTACAATCTTTGTCCCCATGTGCAGTTGCAAATCGTAGTCTGGCTTTTAAGAACAGTGGCTTCTTCCTTGCTGAGCGGCCTTTCAGGTTATGTCGACACAGGACTCGTTTTACTGTGGATATAGATACTTTTGTACCCGTTTCCCGTAATCTCTAGGAGACACAACACGTCTCCTTCTTGAGAGGGAAGACAGCTGTGTGGTCCCATGGTGTTTATACTTGCGTACTATCGTTTGTACAGATGAACATGGTACCTTCAGGCGTTTGGAAATTGCTCCCAAGGATGAACCAGACTTGTGGAGGTCCAATTTTTTTCTGAGCTCTTGCCTGATTTCTTTTGATTTTCCCATGATGTCAGGCAAAGAGGAACTGCGTTTGAAGGTACACCTGCAAATGACTCAAATTATGTAAATTAGAAGCTTCTAAAGCCGGGACATAATTTTCTGGAATTTCCCAAGCTGTTTAAAGGCACAGTCAACTTAGTGTATGTAAACTTCTGACCACTGGAATTGTGGTAGTGAATTATAAGTGAAATAATCTGTCTTAAACAACTGGTGGAAAAATTACTTGTCATACACACTTATTTTGGTTACTACATGATTCCATGTGTTATTTCATAGTTTTGATGTCTTGAATATTATTCCACAATGTAGAAAAGAGTCAAAATAAAGAAAAACTCTTGAATGAATAGGTGTGTCCCAACTTTTAACTGGTACTGTATGTATTATGGCTTTACAGAGCTTTTTTCAAATGGAAGCTTCTCTAACGTCAAACATGTAAAGTGTGGTGTACCGTAGGGCAGCACTCGAGGCCCTCAACACTTTCTATTTTTAGCAATGACCTGCCACTGGCATTAATCAAAGCATGTGTGTCCAAGTATGCTGCTGACTCAACCATATACGCATCAGCAACCCCAGCTAATGAAGCCACTGAAACCCTTAAAGAGTTGCAGTCTGTTTTAGAATGGGTGGCCAGAAATAAAACTGGTCCTGAACAGCTCTAAAATTAAGAGCATTATATCATTCCCTAAGTTCTAAACCTCAGCTGAATCTGGTAATGAATGGTGTGACTGTTGAACAAGTTGAGGAGACTAAATTACTTGGCGTTACCTTCGATTGTGAACTGTAATGGTCAAAACATAGATTCAAAAGGTTGTAAAGATGGGGTGAGGTCTGTTCGTAATAAAGAGATGCAGATTTTTTTTGACACCACACTCCACAATGCAATTCCTGCAGGCTCTAGTTTTATCTTGATTATTGTCCAGTCATATGGTCAAGTGCTGCAAAGAAAGAAATGGTTATTAATACTATGCTTACCAGTCTCGCTTGGCTAAGAGTTGAGGAAAGACTGACTTGTTGTTTCTTTAAGAAACATTGTGTTGGAAAATCCTAAATTGTTTGCATAGTCAACTTACACACACTTACCCCACCAGACATGCCACCAAGGATATATTCCCGGTCCCCAGGTCCAGAACAAATTCAAGGAAACGTACACAGCCATGAAGGCATGGAACTCCCATCTTATATCGCGCAAGTGAATAGCAAACCTGGTCTAAAAAAAGTTAGAATAAAGAAACAACTCACGGCACAACGCCTCTCCCTCATGTGACCTACTTGTTGATATGTACTGACATGTATGTGTAACAGATAGATACACACACGTTAATGTTTTAAATGTCAATTGTATAGTATTTTTCGTTATGTGTCGAACCCCCGTAAGACTGGTTGTTGCCATTGGTGTCGGCTAATGGTGATCCTAATAAATCAAAATGTTGAATTTATTTTCTTCCTATGAACATGACTAGCGTTTGAACCGCTTGGGCTATAAGCTACTATGACCCTATTCCTGAAACCTTAGACACACTGGAACATGGTTGTGCCTTCTGCATTATCTTCACAGAATGGGCAGGACACGTTATATGTTATATATACACACGTTATATGTGACAAGAAATGCTATTTGGCTCCGATAACCTTTTCTCACGTCATCTGACCATAGCACCAATTCCAATCAAAGTGCCAATGCAGTTTATTAAATTTGTTGGATGATATACATTTACATTTACATTTAAGTCATTTAGCGTTTACATTTGTTGGTGGAACAGTGATATAAAAATATAGCTTTTTTCAGGTGTCTCCGGAAGGTGGTGAATAAAATAAATAAAAATATAGCTTTTTGGCCACGCACACCAGTTGTGGGTTTGGGGTCAAAATAAGGATGCATAAGCAGGAAATAACCCTATACCGACTGTAAAGTATGGTGGTTGATCGGATTTTAATGGGGCCATTTTGTTTCCACTGGTCCTGGGGCCCTTGTTAAGGTCAACGGCATCATGAACTTTAACCAGTACCCTAATATTTTTGCCCCCAAAAAAACTGGTTGCCTCTGCAAGGAGGCTGAAACTTGGCCAGAAGGTGGATCTTCCAGCAAATCAATAACCCCAAGTCACCCAAAATCCAAAGAAATTGTTAATTGACCACAAAAATCTACATTTTGCAATGGCCATGTCAGAATATCAAGGATCTGGAAATATTATGTATGGAGTTCTCCAGTCTCATTAAACATTTTAGAAAAAGTCTCAATGCCATCATCCTCACAAGGTGGAGGTATTAAAAGGTATATAAAAAAAATTAAATACATTTTTTTTAAGCATGGGAGCAAATCATTTTGACCCATATTCTTTAGAATAAATATTGTCACTTGTTAAACAAAATCTCTCTGGGCAATTGTTTCAGTATAAAATATACTTTTTTTTTTTGTTGCATACAATAAAACATAGGATTTGCACGATTTATTTTAGACAATATTTTTTTGCTCATCTTGATTAAGGGTGCCAATAATTTTGTACATGACTGACTGGGTTCAACCTCAAGCCTACTGCACAACAACACGTTCTTTGGCAAACAGAAGCAGAAGGTTCTGTGTACTCCAATGAGACTGCAAGTAATGTGCAACATTATTGCCTTTGACCTGAAGACATATTAGTTTGACTGATGGGGTTCTAACTCAGGTCTCCTGTGCACGACACAATGCAACTTTTCAGGTCTCTAACAAGTTACTCATCACGAAAGCGTCGCAAGTCACAGAACCAAAGCCTAGGCCTTAGCTCCACAGGCTAACAAAGTCTTAACCCAGTCAGTCACGTTACCCTTATAATATGTGCCCTTGCCAGAGACATGAAACTAAAGGTGTCCGCATACTTCAGTTTGGCTGGAAACAAGTCATCCCTCGTTGAATGGCAACAGACTTCACTGAAGAATCCTTACTGTTTCCTGCAGTAAAATTACCTAGTGCCCCCATGGGTGGAATGTTAATATTTTTCATAATTTCATTTTTGTGGGGGGGCGGCAGAAAATCTGATGTTTCTATGTCAAACAGTTTCGTTATAATTTAGTCCTCTGTGATGTATAAAAGTGTAATATTGGGATACAAACTCAAAATTGAATACATTTCAACTCTACATCTGACATGGTACAGGTGTCTTTTTTAAAGAACATTACCATGTGTGTAAGGTCTATACTTTTGTTTCAAAGTAGATTTGTTTAAGACGACCAATAAAACACTGTGTTTTATTGTAAGGGCAGACATGTCTGAAGCAGAGGTCCCTAGCTCAACTTTGGATATAAGCTGAATTAGGGGGTAGCGGTACTCATGAAGCAAGCAGTGTGTCATCCTTTACATTACCTTCCTCATCTCATCCCTATGGACTTTAGCTAAGAGGGCTAACAGTCTTGTAACATCCAGGAACTATTCCTTTCAATCTTTTACCCAAACTTCAGCAGAAATGTAGAGAAGCATATTTAGTTTCTTTAAAATGTAAAAAAAAAAAAAAGAACCACCTGTTAGGAAGATACAGACAGCTGATACTACACTGAGCAAAAATCTAAACGCAAAATGTAAAGTGTTAGTTGAAATAAATGCATATGCACAAAAAGCTTAGTTCACTCAAATTTTGTGCAGAAATGTGCTTACATCCCTGTCAGAGATCATTTCTCCTTTGCCAAGATACTCCAAAACCGCAGGCTAAGGTTAAATCTAGACTTGGTTTCCGCAATCGAAATTGCTCCTCTTACACCCAAGCTGCCAAACTAACTCGGATTCAGATGACCATCTTACTCATGCTAGATTACGGAGACGTAATTTATAGATCGGCAGGTAAGGGTGCTCTAGAGCGGCTAGATGTTCTTTACCATTCAGCCATCGGATTTGCCACCAATGCTCCTTATCGGACACTGCCCTCTATATTCCTAATTTCTGTATACCTGTCACAGGACCCACTGGTTGATGCTTATTTATAAAACCCTCTTATGCCTCACTCCCCACCCTTATCTGATATACCTATAGCAGCCCCTGTCCTCCACATACAACACCCGTTCTGCCAGTCACATTCTGCTAAAAGGTCCCCAAAGCACACACATCCCTCATCGAGATCAACATTAATTCCCGCACTTTGGCTCTTTTCAGTTCACTGCAGCTAGCGAATGGAACGTACTGCAAAAAAACCTCACTGGACCTTTTATCTCTTCATTCAAAGAATCAAATCATGGACAGTCTTACTGACCATTGTGGATGCTTCTCGTCATGTGTGTTTTGTCCTATATTTTAATACCAGCCCCCGTCTGCGCAGGAGGCTTTTTGACTTTTGTTAGGCCGTCATTGAAAATAAAAATGTGTTCTTAACTGACTAGCCTATTTAAAAAAATGTTTTTATTTAAGGGTGACCTACTTTGAAAGGACGGGAAGTGTTGGCTGTGCACTTGACCAGCCATTCCACATTTAACCATTTAAATATCAAGTTGTTTTTTTTGGTTTTATATTCTCAAACTAATAACAGGCCGTTTTAACTCGGAAAACAAACAATCAAAACATACGCGAACCCTAATCTTTACCTCAGGAATCTTGATTTAATGTTGTCCACGTAGTAGGCTAATTATCTTGACCGCCCCAACAGACACAAATGTTCTGTCAATCCTTGAGATGAACATTAATTCCCGCACTTTGGCTTTTGTTAAATTGTGTGCAGTATCACACAAGGTCTTTATCACTTAACTTGTCATTCAGAAAAATCCTTTCCTGAATCAGCTGATGTTGTGCGATAATGTCTCCACTTAATGAAAACAATGAGTAATTATTGAAAAACCCTGTTAATGACAGTATCAATTTGTTTTTTATCATATTAAAGTACTTCTTTATGGTTTGAAGCATAGAATTTTTTGCAATCACATAAACTTCATGTATGTGAGCCTTTGAAAACTTCACACTGTAACATTGGGAGATACGAAATGTTACAGTACACTTCTGAGGTCTCCACACAAAACAAAGTGAGTCACAGCAATATCCAGGAATTTCCCAGGATCAATGTCAATGTATAATTCAATTGTAAAATGCATAGTATATGATAACAACAAACAGTATCAAAATCACATTTTATGTCACATGCACCTTAGTGAAATGCTTACTTTACAAGCCCTTAACCAACAATGCAATTCTAAGAAAAATATAAGTAAAAAATAAGAAACAAAAGTAACAAATAACTAAAGAGCAGCAATAAAATAGTGAGGCTATATACAGGGAGTACCGTTACAGAGTCAATGTGTGGGGCGCCGGTTAGTCGAGGTAAATATGTGCATGTTGGTAGATGTATCATACATGTAGGAAAGAACATGTGTTTTATGTCACTCGATTTTAGCCAAATCTGAAGACTCCAAAGCACGAGAAAGGGTTTAAACATAGCGGTTGATTCAACTCATGAATTAGCTGTATTGAATATATATATGTTCCCCCTTCATATATTAATGTATTAACATGAAGAAAACATTTTTAAATAAATTATTATGAATTACTTTCTAAGCAGCTCCAAACAGCTGTCCACTGCCAGAAATGCTCACTGATACCATTGAAAGAGCCATGTGACGGCCATCTACATCTGCCAAACAAAAGTATGGGCATGCAACACAGCCAATTTGCCAACAGAAAAAGCAAAGCAGGAATGCAGCTGGAATAACGTTATAACCAACTAGCTAATGTTATCATGTTAGTTAGATAGCTAGCTAACTCATATAGAAAAAAATGTACAGACCACGAATTGAAGATATTTCCAAATGATCTTTACCATTTCAGCAAAGATAGTTGGCTGTATGAGAAATTATTTTAGAACGCAAGGGCATTTCACTTACCATACTCTGTGGGGACAGGGTCAGGGTGGTAGGTGAAGTGCGCAGCATTCCTTCTTTGTGTTTTAGTTTTGGATGAGCAATTCGGGGATAACCTCAGCAGTGTGATCCCAAACGAGCTCTGAGCACCGACATTTACATTCGCGATGGAGGCTTTGGAGACTGCACCTCTGAGAAGAAACCGTGCAGCAGCCGCCATTGCTGTTGTGAGTGGACTGAACAGGAAGAAGATAATAATGACAGCGTCCCTTTTTAGTCGAAAGGGACTGTAGTTGGTTGAAACAGTGGGTGGTGTCAGAGGGTTTAAGCCTCTTGTCCAATCGACCCTGAATACTTGAGGGACCTATTTTAACCTGGCCCGCGTTGAAGTGTCCGTCACGTCGTCTGGCGAAAGCGGGTAGGGAGGAGCGCCTCTCATATCGAACAGTAATCTGCGCCGATCGGTTGATGTTGTCAACAAGGCAGCATGGTATCGTCCAGAAACATACAACATACATTTTCCATCAAATATATGTTTTATGTTTGTTTTATTGGATGTCAGATAAAGCATTTGTATCAAAAGCAATCACTTTGCATGGGAAAACACAGAATCATACTCATTACACGTGCTTTTTACATCACTTTTATTTTGAGCCAACTTCGCCGTCCGACAGAGCGGGCACCCGATTCTAGCCCGAAGTCAACAATCAACTTTCAGCGGGTGTAAAACACGCCTAGTCGGGCGCCCGGGCAAAATTAATCGAACATCCACCTTGACTTTTCGACATTGCAGCCAATTTTAAAAGCGAGTCGAGACTGACTGATCTACAAATCACCGTGCATCCTAAATAACAACTCAATAGTCTTTGTAGATCAGTAAGTCAGTCACAATTTAACAATGATACATCATGGTTTTGACGCTCTCGAACACAGCCTTTGACTAAGGTAATGAAGTTGTGCCAAAGATTATGGATATACTGACAAGATAGTCTCTCCGCCCTGGCACTGGGAATCGTTGTCCACCAAACGGCACGGCGGGCTGTCTAGCTTCCGCTCATCCTTTCTTTGGATTGGTGGATACATCTCATTACTGTAAATCTGTTTTTGAATATTCGATGTAAAAGTGATGTAAAGTGATGTAATAAGCACGAGGGTTGTTGACGTCACCCACCTGTATTCAATGGATAGAGATGCTCCCAACTAATTTAACGAATATGCATAACCATCTCGAGACAACTCCCTTATAGTGTTTTTTCTCTCAAAGTTGCCACGCTGGGCCTCCTGGCTGGCGCAGTGGTTAAGGGTGCTGTACTACAGCGCCAGCTGTGCCACCAGAGACTCTGGGTTCGCGCCCAGGCTCTGTTGTAACCGCACAATTGGCATAGCGTCGTCCGGGTTAGGGACGGCTTGGCCGGTAAGGATATCCTTGTCTCATCGCGCACCAGCGACTCCTGTGGCGGGCCGGGCGCAGTGCACGCTAACCAAGGTTGCCAGGTTCACAGTGTTTCCTCCGACACATTGGTGCGGCTGGCTTCCGGGTTGGATGCGCGCTGTGCTGTGTTAAGAAGCAGTTTGTCAGCGCACTGGAGAGGTTCCAACCAACTCAATGCACCATAGTACACATGTCAATCCCAGCAGTTTTCTTATATTCGGCTATACACAGACAAGTTATATTTGCACGATTTAGCATAATTAATTCATCATTACCGTTTTGTTTCATTCATGTGACTGACCAAAACTGGTTCATAACATGTGATAGACCAATACCTCATGAGGCTTCTTCTCTCTAATCTGAGACCTTGAAACTGAGGTGAATAAATCTCTCAATATTAACCATTGTATCCATATTTCTCACCACAATTGGGTTGCATTGACCTATGTTTTTCACTAACTGTCACTGGGACATCAACTTAGTCGAAATACAGTATAAAACCCTCTTATTTAACAATTCTGCTAAGACCTTCACAAGGTTGGTGCTTGCTCATCAGCTCAGTGTTCCACATGATGTAAACAGGTTAAGGGTTTAGATGACCTTACCCCAACTTGTTAAAAGAAAACAACCTTCAATCATTACTTATCGTCCATATTTACAGGGGGAAATGGGAGGTGCATAGGTGCATATCACCTTACAGCATGTTAATAACATTTCACAGGGAAGAGAAAGAGAACACATGTTATAACAGTTTCACACCAAACCTGCTAAGAAGGAGATCGGGGCAAGGTTAGCCGAAGATACAATCTAGTGGCTCTCCTCACATTTTTAGGGCAGAGCTCTGTCTCTAGAAGCCTTGCCTTTCCAAATCCTAACTATAACTGTTCATAAATTATCTAAACCAAATTTATAATGACAGTCCTTAGTGCTTCATGTTGGTTCTATCACTTTAATTTAAGACCCTAACTTTTCTCATCACCTATGGTAATGACAGATTGGTATTTCAATGCATTCTTAGTCTAAATTGCTTTACATTTTGCTGTGTGCACAATCAACCTGATACCCTAAATAAACAATTTTGGATAAGCCTAAATCAATTACAGGCACAGTTGACCACCCCCTCCGTCCCTGGCACTCATCCTTCCTTTCCTGGCATTTCTTCATGTTCTTCTTCAGATAGTGTTTCAGTTTGTCCTTTTAATGGCACATTTGAAGTGGATGGCCGTTGATAATGTCTCTCACCTGAGCCGCCGGTGTCCTTTACAGTCCATTATGTCTTGTCCATTTTCCTACCAGTACGCCAGCAGCATGAGAGAAGTTTAGACTGGATTTTCTCCATGCTCACTCTACGTGGACCCACATCACACTCCTGGGAGAAAAAGCATGAGAGAAAAGGAAGTTGACGGCTTCTGGATGCTGTGTACAGGTTGCTGGCTCGGACTCAGGTTTCTCTGTAGAAGTGGTGAAGGACCATACTGAACGCCATTTTCAGCCAGTTAGAGGGGGTGTTGAGGTTCACACTGTTCTCGGCAGAATTATCTTCCACCCATCTAGATATCATCTAGATGTCACGCCTTGGTCATTGTATTTTGTGTTTTTTTCAATTGTTTGGGTAGGCCAGGGTGTGACATGGGTTTATATGTTATGTTTCGTATTGGGGTTTGTATTATTTGGGATTGCGGCTGATTAGAGGTGTGGTATAGGCTTGGCTGCCTGAGGCGATTCTCAATTAGAGTCAGGTGCTTTCGTTGTCTCTGATTGGGAACCATATTTAGGCAGCCTGAGTTTCGCTTGGTATTTCGTGGGTGTTTGTTCCTGTCTCTGTGTAGTTCACCAGATAGGCTGTATTTAGGTTTCACGTTCTGTTTGTTGTTTTCATAGTATGAGTTATTTCATGTACCACGTTTTCTTTCATTAAAGTAACATGAGTAACCAACACGCTGCATTTCGGTCCGACTCTCTTTCCACAAACGAAGAACGCCGTTACACTAGATCATCTGGTCAGACCAGAACAACAGTTTAGTTTAGGGCATTTGTAATTCAGGAAATCCAGACAAATGATTTACTGTATGAGAAATTATTATTATTAGGAAATCCAAAGACAAATTTAGAAAATAATGAAAACACACAGCTGAACTTAAGGCTATTGATAAATTATACACTTCTTCTTAAATATTTGTTTTTACATAGCCCGTAAATAAATACAAAAATAATATCTGCTGTCTTTCTAGCCTCACCAGGAAGTCAGAACAGAGGTCAGCCCTATTAAGTGAGTATTTGTTTTCCTGTACCTCAGATATTATTTAAAGATATTTATTAAAACATTGTGTATTAGGTTTACATTGGGTTTTTCAGTACATATCTTCTAATCAAGAGAATGGACATGTGTGCAACCAAAACTCTGACAATAGAAATGTTCATTTGTGTACAGCATGTCACGGTCGTCGTTGGAATGAGGTGAGGACCAAAGCGCAGCATGGTAAGTGTTCATCATATATTTATTAAACCGAGAACACTAAACAAAATAACAAAGGAGAAACTAAACAGTTCTGACCGGTGGCATACACATAACAGAAAATAATCACCCACAACAAGGGTAAAAACAGGCTACCTAAGTATGGTTCTCAATCAGGGACAACAATTGACAGCTGCCTCTGATTGAGAACCATACCAGGCCAAACACAGAAATCCCAAATCATAGAAAAACAAAGATAGACAACCCACCCAACTCACGCCCTGACCAAGCTAAAACAAAGACATAACAAAATAACGAAGGTCAGAACGTGACACAGCATTATTTCTAACATGTGAAAAACCCACTAAAATCAAATAAAAAGACCCCCACTTCTAAATCAAACAGTGTATTAACCACTAACACATTTTCATTAGCAGGTGGGGTGTGTGGGTGCTGGTATGTGTGGCAAAAATCATAGGGTAAACATGGCCAGGCCTTGCTTAATTTGGGAGGACCCTTAACAGCTGGATCCGGGTACTTTTAACTGCTCTCCCAAGGCACCTGCCTCAGGAAGCCTTTCAAAGGGAGAGATACAGAATCATTGATGAACATGAAAATAAAAACTTGGTAGCGGACATTCCATCAGTCCTGGAATAAAGGAAATAAACATGTACTTAGTTTCACTATGCTACAATTTAATCAGTCCTAAAAATTCTTAATCATTAATCGAGTTTGCTGCATCTTGGGCAGGAAGTCTCAATAAACCCATGCGGATACAGAATTATACTGCAGAAACATCAGATGATACGGTGTCCTGTAAGCTGAATCTCTTGTAATCTTAATATTTTTTTACCTGTTGCATTGACATTCAATTCTGTACAAACTGTCCCAAATTTCCCCACTGTGTCTCTCACAGCCTGTTTGAGTTCGGTGTGTACTGGTGGCTATCTATTGTTCCACAGGAAGGTTATCTCTAACCCATCCCCCTCTCCCTGCCTCCCCCTTGCCTCCTTCAACTAGGTTGCTGTGGTCAGAGAGACGTCGTAAATTCCTGAGAAGACCCTGCCACAGGGCCACACAGTATAGAGAGAGTAGATTTTCATGGAGAACAAAGGAATTTCTTCCACCTCACAGAACTTGAGGTACAAACAAATTTCATGTTCCGGAGAAAGTATAAAAGATCGGTGAAGAATCCAGCTACGAACTGGTATGTTTGTCACAACTTGGGGAAGCTCATGGGAGACGGTGTGGCCACGTTACCATAAAAAGCTGTTTATATAATAGCCTCAGATATGAGGTTTACATCTAATTGTTGTATAAGATGAATGAGTGAGTATGATACTTTGTAAAATTGTGTAATCTGATTTTGGACTGTTTAATGAAGAAAAATACAATTCCCTTTTGATTTGAACTAAATCAGAGGACCGCCCCTGAGCTCAGTTAGGGTCAGACATCCTGGGACAGCCCTATTCGGCCCTTCCGAATAAAACTCCCACTCTGGTTTTCGATCAGCAAACCGAGTTTACCTCAATTACGAGATGGCTAAAGGTTGCAGACCATGTTTTTCTCCATTAGGAGGGACAAAGGTTGTAGACCATTGCTGAATATTTTAACCATACCACGTGGTTAAACTCTTAGACTATCGATACTGACAGAATAAGAACAAGTCTTTGATATTAATTACTAGTCTGCAGCTAGGAATTCGGTATCATTGAACGCAAAGAATGACAACCGCCGAAACATCCATTCTATAACGAAACAAACGAATGTCACTCTGAATTATCCACTATAACCACAACCGAGAGAGAGAGGGAGAGAGATGAAAAATTCTACAAAAGAAACAAACTTTTCACCAGCGATCATCATAATAACCAATTATACAAATATTATGTTACTTTATCTCCAGTAACCCATTATGCATTTGTGCTACATCACAAATTCCTCATCTACACCCAGTGTTCTTTTCATACAGGGGTTTAAATATTCACTAGTTTTCTATTTAAAGTATTACTTTCTCCTTTCATATCTCCAAACAGAATCCCTTTATAACGTTATAAATCTTTAGGTTTTCACCTCAACACCGCAGCAATAATCATAGCACAGCAGCCCTAGAGGTACACATATCTTTCAATGGCTTCTTCTGTTAGTGCTCACTACCTGTAGATCGATGGGCAGTGGTGGACAGACCCCTAGATAAGGTTATAGATCTCAAACCTCAGCTCACACAGAACTGGTTGGTGTATCCATTCTTTCACATACTCAGTAATCCTCTTTCACACTGGAGGTAGTCCCCTGACAGCTCTCATTCACTCTGTACAGTCAGCTTAATATCCACATTTCAATCTCTTAATGTCTAAGTTTCAATCAATCATTTTATTATCCAAATTTCAATGAGATTAACACCCACATTTCAATCAATCAATTTATTATCCAAATGTCAATCAGCTTAACACGTCCTTTCCACACTCACACAACCATACACAACTTTCACATCCACATAATACTATTCCAAAACACACTCCGTAATCTCCCTTATTACCACGTGTAATTTCAACGATTCTCTGTTACCTCCTATGCACCATATGTATATTCACTATATATATATATGATAGCACAGAGGGCACCTTATGCTGTTCTATACCAGTGGCTGCAGACCACGTAGACATCTCTCTTATAAATGCCTAAAGACAGCTGTCAGTGTGGTACCTTTACTTGTTCTCGCTCTAGTCTTCTCTCTAAGAATAGCTCAAGCCTTCTTCCACGTCATATGTATTTTCAACGGTTCCTTCAACGGTTCCTGGGAGTCCCATAGGGTGGTGCACAATTGGCCAAGTATCATCTGGGTTTGGCTGTTATTGTAACTAAGAATTTGCCTAGTAAAATTAATAAAAAATAATGGTCCCTACAGCATTCTATAGTCCCTCAGCGTCAATAGTTTATATAGTCATACATTCTATAGTCTTGCCGTTTACCATACATGTAAATAACACCTCGTATTCAAAAACTCCTTGTGTTATTTTGTAGGCTAGTGGTACCCTCCTTCTACATCTTTATGTTTAATTTGATTGGTTATGTACTTTATTTTTATACAGATTCATTTAAATTGAATCATGGGCAGTTCACAGTAAGGGTCTGTTCTGGGCGGATCTCGTCGTCTTTTGGTCAGACGAGAATTTCCCTCACGCTTCCCAAAATGTGCCACCAGTTTTCCATACAGACCGCCACTGGAAAGTTCCCGGGCAGAATCAATAATGCAGTTTGTGATGTGAAATTGTCATGGAAATTCTTACATAGGGACACTCAAAGTCAATCTTAAATTAATCATCCTTTATTTGTCAGCGAGCTGGAGAGGTTCCAACCAACTCAATGCCCCATAGTACATAAGTCAATCAGGAGCTCTGCCTGGGCAGTCCCAGCTGTTGTCTTATATATGGCTCTACACAGATGGTATGTTTGCATGATTTAGCATAATTCATTAATAAATTACCATTTTGTTTCATTCAAGTGACCGTCCAATACTAGTTCATAACATGTGACAGACCAATACCTCACGAGGCTTCTTCTCTCTAAGCTGAAACGGAGATATCTGAAAACGAATATCGTCGGGATAAGGAGAAGAGGACCAAGGTGCAGCATGGTAAGTATTCATAATACGTTTAATAAATACTAGCACAAAAACAACAACCAAACAGTTCCGCAAGGTGCAATACACAAAACTACCCACAAACACAGGTGGGAACAGGCTACCTAAGTATGGTTCTCAATCAGAGACAATGATTGACAGCTGCCTCTGATTGGGAACCATACCAGGCCAAACACATAGAAATACAACACACAGAACAAAACAGAGAATGAAAAACATAGAATGCCCACCCCAACTCACGCCCTGACCAAACCAAAATAGAGACATAAAAAAGGAACTAAGGTCAGGACGTGACAATATCTTAGACCCCATAATTCACACCCTGACCGTAGGTCTATTATGAATAGACTGAGACTAGAACATAGTGCCCTATTTATCAATTATATTTAAACAGTAATAATCACAATGAGCTTGGTAACCTCTCACTGGCTCAGGGGCCACAAATGCAACCATTTAACACCAGGAAAGCTTTACATTGATTCAAAGCTAATTACATTTTTGAATTACTCTGCCAAAAGTCATTTCAAACATATAACAATAGTTAGCTGATAGACAAGATTACATTTACAATAGCCTGATGTGTGAGAATTGTATCAGTTGTTTATATTGTATATGAAGACGCAGCTTGGAATTGACACAGAGGCAGGGGAATGAAACAGAGTGCCAAAAAGTGACTTTTGAAAATTCTCCTACAAAAGTAGTGCCTTCAGAAAGTATTCACACATCTTTACTTTTTTTCACATTTTGTTGTGCTACAGCCTGAATTTAAAATGGATTAATTTCAGATTGTGTGTCACTGGTCTACACAAAATATCCCATAATGTTAAGTTGAAATATGTTTTTAGAAAGTTTTACAAATTAATACAAAATTAAAAGCTGAAATGTATTGAGTCAATAAGTATTCAACTCTTTTGTTATGGCAAGCCTAAATAAGTTCAGGAGTAAAAACGTTCGTAACAAGTCACGTTTCATGGACTCACTTTGTGTGCAATAATATTCTCTGCACTCCACACGTGCAATTATATGTAAGGCCAATCAGTCGAGCAGTGAATTTCAAACACAGATTTAACCCCAAAGTTCAGGGAGGTTTTCCAATGCCTCGCAAAGAAGGGAACCTATTGGTTGATGGATAGAAATAAAAAAATCTGACATTGAATATCCCTTTCAGCATATCTCAGACTGGCCAATAAAAAGAAAAGATTAAGTGCACCCGGGCCTCCCACTCCTCTTTCTATTCTGGTTAGAGACAGTTTGCGCTGTTCTGTGAAGGGAGTAGTACACAGTGTTGTATGAGATCTTCAGTTTCTTGGCAATTTCTCACATGGAATAGCCTTTATTTCTCAGAACAAGAATAGCCTGATGAGTTTCAGAAGAAAGCTATTTGTTTCTGGCCATTTTGAGTCTGTAATCGAACCCAGATATTCTGATGTTCCAGATACTCAACTAGTCTAAAAAGGCCTGTTTTATTGTTTTTTTAATCAGAACAACAGTTCTCAGCTGTGCTAACATAATTGCAATAATATTGAAAGGAGACATGCTGGATGGGTGGGGTTGGGGGAATGGGGTAGCAGGTTGGGGTGAGGCTCTCTTTTCCCACCTCTCTTTACATACTAAAAGTGTGGTTAATGCTTCTGCAGCATTGAAGGTCCCCAAGAACACAGTGGCCTCCATCATTCTTAAATGGAAGAAGTTTGGATCCACCAAGACTTTTCATAGAGCTGGCCGCCCGGCCAAACTGAGCAATCAGGGGAGAAGGGTCATGGTTAGGGAGGTGACCAAGAACCTGACGTTCACTCTGACAGAGCTCCAGAGTTCCTCTGGGGAGATGGGAGAACCTTACAGAAGGACAACCATCTCTGCAGCACTCCACCAATCAGGCATTTATGGTAGAGTGGCCAGACATAAGCCACTCCTCAGTAAAAGGCACATGACAGCCCACTTGGAGTTTGCCAAAAGGCACCTAAAGGACTCTCAGACCATGAACCTATTTTCTCTGGTCTGATGAAATCATGATTGAACTCTTTGGCCTGAATGCCAAGTGTCACGTCTGGTGGAAACCTGGCATCATCCCTACGGTGAAGCATGTTGGTGGCAGCATCATGCTGTGGGGATGTTTTTCAGCGGCAGGGACTGGGAGACTAGTCAAGATCAAGGGAAAGATGAACGGAGCAAAGTGCAGAGAGATCCTTGATGAAAACCTGCTCCAGAGTGTTCAGGACCTCAGGCTGGGGTGAAGATTCACCTTCCAACAGGACAACAACCCTAAGCACACAGCCAAGACAAAGCATGTGTGGCTTGAACCTGTTCGAACATCTCTGGAGAGACCTGAAAATAGCTGTGCAGCGACGCTCCCAATCAAACCTGACAGAGCTTGAGAGGATCTGCAGAGAAGAATGGGGGAAACTCCCTAAATACAGGTGTGCCAAGCTTGTAGCGTCATACCCAAGAAACTCAAGGTTGTAATTGCTGCCAAAGGTTCTTCCACAAAGTACTGAGTTAAGGGTCTGAATACTTATGTAAATGTTATATAAATATATATATATTAATATATATGTATACATTTTCAAAAATGTCTAAAAACCTGTTTTTGCTTTGTCATTATGGAGTATTGTGTGTAGATTGATGAGGGGGAAAAATATTTCATAAACTTTAGAATAAGGCTGTAACATAACATTTTTGAAAAAGTCAAGGGGTCTGAATACATTCCGAATGCATTGTGTTTATTAGACTGCTAGCATGTTGAAAAGACACATCATTAGCCCGAAAGGTGGGTCCAGAGAGGGCAGATATTTCTAGTGTTAATCACTGGCAAGAAGGCCAATCAAATTAGATCAGCTTTGTGTTAGGTTACATGCTGCATATTAAAACACCATTAAAGGAAACTTAGATAATAACCTAAGAGTATGCTAATACACTTAAGCAATAAGGCACGAGGGGGTGTGGTATATTGCCAATATACCACGGCTAAGGACTGTTCTTGGCATGACACAACGCAGAGTACCTGGATACAGCCTTTAGCCATGGTATATTGGCCATATACCACAAAGCCCCGAGATGCCTTATTGCTATTATAATCTGGCTACCAACCTAAGTAGAGCAGTAAAAATAAATGCTTTGTCATACCCGTGGTATACGGTCTGATATACCACGGCTGTCAGCCAATCAGCATTCAGGGCTCAAACCACCCAGCTTTTAAATAATAATAGGCCATAGCCTTTATAGACTAGAACAGTGGTCAACGACCTTTTCTTAGTCGAGATCAAAATGCAAATCGAGCGCAAGTCTGATCAAGTGCGCCGACGATGTATTGTGTGATATCAATTAAATTATCAATAGCCTATAGGGCCTAACTATAGTGCATTGGTGGAAAAGCACAGGGCAAAGATATTTGTAATGCAATTTAATTGGAAATTAGCTATTTACATTGACTGGAAATATTGTTTCATGCACTTTCCTATTTTCAATTGCAATAAGTGTAACGGCGTTCTTCGTTTGTGGAAAGAGAGTCGGACCGAAATGCAGCGTGTTGATTACTCATGACTTTAATGAAGAAAAACGTGATACATGAAATAACTATACAATACAAAACAAAACAACAAACGGAACGTGACACTATTACAGCCTATCTGGTGAATACACAAAGACAGGGACAATCACCCACGAAATACAACGCGAACTCAGGCTACCTAAATACGGTTCCCAATCCGAGACAACGAGAAGCACCTGACTCTTAATTGAGAACCGCCTCAGGCAGCCCAGCCTAACAACACCCCTACTCAACCGCAATCCCACTAATACAAAACCCCAATACGAAATACAACACATAAACCCATGTCACACCCTGGCCTGACCAACCCTATAACTAAAACACAAAACACTATGACCAAGGCGTGACAATAAGAGGTCTGATTGTAGGCCTAAAGGATGTAATGTAGGCCTTCCCCTTAATATAATGTAGAGTCCCTTATATTTCTAAACTTGAGTCTCAAACTAGGCAATATGAAAACACTGGTAATAGGCCAGTTGTTGTAGCCTATTACCTGTGAGGCAAATCAGAGTAATTTCTCCCCGAGGGAGGGAGTGCAAGTCGAAGTGGAGAAGAGTGTTTCATGATTTCTAAAAGTGCTGAATAAAAACAGCATTGTAGTGCTGATCATTGCCTCTGAATGTACTGAAACTGTCTTTAAGGCCCTCGATTAGATCAATGCAATCAGTGATTGATATAGAGGGGGACTGGAGGCCCTTCATGGCAAAATCACTGATATCAAATGACTTGACACATGCTCCAACATCATCTTCTATACACTGCCTCTTGAAAACATTGAACAGTGAGCTTTGTTTGGCCCCTTGTTTTTGCTAGCCTTGTGAGTCTAGCTAACGATGTGTAGCCTACACAGCAATAGCTACTGTTCACTGCACATGGTACAAGTGTGAAGTGACACGTGTCAGAACCTGGCCATTATTCTAAAAATAAGCTGATAGTTTTTAAAATGATGTTTTTGTATTTTCCCTGTAAATAATAAAGCAAAATTCTAATTCATTACATAGACCTAAATTAAATAGATTTAATTTACAGTACCAGATTTTATGTAAGATGTTCTTGAGTGTCCTGAAAGGCATCTGCCAAATAAAATGTATTCTTGTCAATATATACCATATATCCCTTTTGTTTTCCCACCCCCTCCCCACTGCTTGCTATGAATTTTACCTGACTATAAATGCAAGTTTAGGCCAGTGCTTGACTTGGCCTGAAATACGTGCCGGTACTCATTTATATTTAGGAACTCAATACCTTTGAGATAATATTCTATAGGAGGCTCAGGAACTCTAGCAGAATAAAATCCTTTACTCATTTCCGGTGAGCTCCTGCCCAAGTTAAGGACTGTGCTTAGGTAAAAGGTATACTCATGACGCGTTTAAACACACTGCTAACCTTAAAGTCCAAAAAGCACATTTTTGTTTTTCATGAATTTTTACAAAAGCTCATTTTGACTTTGTGGTTGTGCTATCTAGTGGAAACCATTCCTGGGTGCAAAAGGTGGAAAAAAAGAGAGGAATATGTCTGGTGTCATGAAGAGCATGGAACAGTCATGCTGATGGAGGTATTAGAAAATGGTGCATGCAGTATTCAAAGCTCTCGCTGATCTGGTGCTGAAATCCTTTGGTTGGTTTTGATATCAATTTGAGACAGCATTATTACCATACACTGAAATCAGCCCATCTTATATTGTCAGAGCATGTTATCACCCCCACATCAAATTCCTCCTCTCATCCATTTAGCAGCTTCACTTATAATTCATTCAAGACTTCCAGTTATTTGTATCCTACCAGTGCAAGTATTAATGTATATATATACATACATACACACACACACACAGTTGAAGTCAAAAGTTTACATTCAATTAGGTTGGAGTCATTAAAACTCATTTTTCAACCACTCCACAAATTTTTTGTTAACAAACTAGTTTTGGCAAGTCAGTTCGGACATCTACTTTGTGCATGACAAGTTATTTTTCCAACAACTGTTTACAGATTATATCACTGTATCACAATTGCAGTGGGTCAGAAGTTTACACACACTAAGTTGACTGTGCCTTTAAACAGCTTGGAAAATTAAAGAAAACGATGTCCTGGATTTAGAAGCTTCTGATAGGCTAATTGACATCATTTGAGTCAATTGGAGGTGTACCTGTGGATGTATTTCAAGGCCTACCTTCAAACTCAGTGCCTCTTTGCTTGACATCATGGGGAAATCAAAAGAAACAAGCCAAACAAAAATTGTAGACCTCCACCAGTCTTGTTCATCCTTGGGAGCAATTTCCAAACGCCTGAAGGTACCACAGTCATCTGTACAAACAATAGTATGCAAGTATAAACACCATGGGACCATGCTGCCGTCGTACCGCTCAGGAAGGAGACATGCTCTGTCGTACTTTGGTGCAAAAAGTGCAAATCAATCCCAGAACATCAGCAATGGACCTTGTGAAGATGGAGGAAACGGGTACAAAAGTATCTATATCCAATGTGCGAAACGAGTCCTATATCGACATAACCTGAAAGGCCACTCAGCAAGGAAGAAGCCACTGCTCCAAAACCACCATAAAAAAGCCAGACTAACGGTTTGCAACTGCACATGGGGACAAAGATTGTACTTCTTGGAGAAATGTCCTCTGGTCTGATGAAACAAAAATATAACTGTTTGGCCATAATGACCATCCTTATATTTGGAAGAAAAAGAGGGAGGCATGCAAGTCGAAGAACACCATCCCAACCGTGAAGCACGGTTACATCATGTTGTGGGGGTGCTTTGCTGCAGGAGGGATTGGTGCACTTCACAAAATAGATGGCAAGGAAAATTATGTGGATATATTGAAGCAACATCTCAAGACATCAGTCAGGAAGTTAAAGCTTGGTCACAAATGGGTCTTCCAAATGGACAACTTCCAAAGTTGTGGCAAAATGGCTTAAGGACAACAAAGTCAAGGTATTGGAGTGGCCACCACAAAGCCCTGACCGCAATCCTACAGAACATTTGTGGGCAGAACTGAAAAAGCATGTGTGATCAAGGAGGCCTACAAACCTGACTCAGTTACACCAGCTCTGTCAGGAGGAATGGGCCAAAATTCACCCAACTTATTGTGGGAAGCTTGTGGAAGGCTAGCTGAAACGTTTGACCCAAGATAAACAATTTAAAGGCAATGCTACCAAATACTAATTGTGTGTATGTAAACTTCTGTCCAACTGGGAATGTGATGAAAGGAATAAAAGCTGAAATATATCATTCTCTCTTATTCTGCCATTTCACATTCTTAAAATAAAGTGGTGATCCTAACTGACCTAAGACGGGGACTTTTTTACTAGGATTAAATGTCAGGAATTGTGAAAAACTGAGTTTAAATATATTTGGCTAACATGTATGTAAACTTCCGACTTCAACTGTATATACACACACCTATAAATAACTACAGATGAAATTGACAGCTGAAAGAAAGAAACATCAATAATACAGTTAGCTAGTTCATTTGTTGAGCATTTTTTTGTAGTTACATGTTTGAGAGTACAGTAAAATGTGCAAAGTAAAGAAACACATTTACATTACATTTACATTTAAGTCATTTAGCAGACGCTCTTATCCAGAGCGACTTACAAATTGGTGCGTTCACCTTAAGACATCCAGTGGAACAGCCACTTTACAATAGTGCATCTAAATCTTTTAAGGGGGGTGAGAAGGATTACTTTATCCTATCCTAGGTATTCCTGAAAGAGGTGGGGTTTCAGGTGTCTCCAGAAGGTGGTGATTGACTCCGCTGTCCTGGCGTCGTGAGGGAGTTTGTTCCACCATTGGGGGCCAGAGCAGCGAACAGTTTTGACTGGGCTGCGCGGGAACTGTACTTCCTCAGTGGTAGGGAGGCGAGCAGGCCAGAGGTGGATGAACGCAGTGCCCTTGTTTGGGTGTAGGGCCTGATCAGAGCCTGGAGGTACTGAGGTGCCGTTCCCCTCACAGCTCCGTAGGCAAGCACCATGGTCTTGTAGCGGATGCGAGCTTCAACTGGAAGCCAGTGGAGAGAGCGGAGGAGCGGGGTGACGTGAGAGAACTTGGGAAGGTTGAACACCAGACGGGCTGCGGCGTTCTGGATGAGTTGTAGGGGTTTAATGGCACAGGCAGGGAGCCCAGCCAACAGCGAGTTGCAGTAATCCAGACGGGAGATGACAAGTGCCTGGATTAGGACCTGCGCTGCTTCCTGTGTGAGGCAGGGTCGTACTCTGCGGATGTTGTAGAGCATGAACCTACAAGAACGGGCCACCGCCATGATGTTAGTTGAGAACGACAGGGTGTTGTCCAGGATCACGCCAAGGTTCTTAGCGCTCTGGGAGGACACAATGGAGTTGTCAACCGTGATGGCGAGATCATGGAACGGGCAGTCCTTCCCCGGGAGGAAGAGCAGCTCCGTCTTGCCGAGGTTCAGCTTGAGGTGGTGATCCGTCATCCACACTGATATGTCTGCCAGACATGCAGAGATGCGATTCGCCACCTGGTCATCAGAAGGGGGAAAGGAGAAGATTAATTGTGTGTCGTCTGCATAGCAATGATAGGAGAGACCATGTGAGGTTATGACAGAGCCAAGTGACTTGGTGTATAGCGAGAATGGGAGAGGGCCTAGAACAGAGCCCTGGGGGACGCCAGTGGTGAGAGCGCGTGGTGAGGAGACAGATTCTCGCCACGCCACCTGGTAGGAGCGACCTGTCAGGTAGGACGCAATCCAAGCGTGGGCCGCGCCGGAGATGCCCAACTCGGAGAGGGTGGAGAGGAGGATCTGATGGTTCACAGTATCGAAGGCAGCCGATAGGTCTAGAAGGATGAGAGCAGAGGAGAGAGAGTTAGCTTTAGCAGTGCGGAGGGCCTCCGTGATACAGAGAAGAGCAGTCTCAGTTGAATGACTAGTCTTGAAACCAGACTGATTTGGATCAAGAAGGTCATTCTGAGAGAGATAGCGGGAGAGCTGGCCAAGGACGGCACGTTCAAGAGTTTTGGAGAGAAAAGAAAGAAGGGATACTGGTCTGTAGTTGTTGACATCGGAGGGATCGAGTGTAGGTTTTTTCAGAAGGGATGCAACTCTCGCTCTCTTGAAGACAGAAGGCACGTAGCCAGCGGTCAGGGATGAGTTGATGAGCGAGGTGAGGTAAGGGAGAAGGTCTCCGGAAATGGTCTGGAGAAGAGAGGAGGGAATAGGGTCAAGCGGGCAGGTTGTTGGGCGGCCGGCCGTCACAAGACGCGAGATTTCATCTGGAGAGAAAGGGGAGAAAGAGGTCAGAGCACAGGGTAGGGCAGTGTGAGCAGAACCAGCGGTGTCGTTTGACTTAGCAAACGAGGATCGGATGTCGTCGACCTTCTTTTCAAAATGGTTGACGAAGTCATCTGCAGAGAGGGAGGAGGGGGGAGGGGGAGGAGGATTCAGGAGGGAGGAGAAGGTGGAAAAGAGCTTCCTAGGGTTAGAGGCAGATGCTTGGACTTTAGAGTGGTAGAAAGTGGCTTTAGCAGCAGAGACAGAAGAGGAAAATGTAGAGAGGAGGGAGTGAAAGGATGCCAGGTCCGCAGGGAGGCGAGTTTTCCTCCATTTCCGCCGGCTGCCCGGAGCCCTGTTCTGTGAGCTCGCAATGAGTCGTCGAGCCACGGAGCAGGAGAGGAGGACCGAGCCGGCCTGGAGGATAGGGGACATAGAGAATCAAGGGATGCAGAAAGGGAGGAGAGGAGGGTTGAGGAGGCAGAATCAGGAGATAGGTTGGAGAAGGTTTGAGCAGAGGGAAGAGATGATAGGATGGAAGAGGAGAGAGTAGCGGGGGAGAGAGAGCGAAGATTGGGACGGCGCGATACCATCCGAGTAGGGGCAGTGTGGGAAGTGTTGGATGAGAGCAAGAGGGAAAAGGATACAAGGTAGTGGTCGGAGACTTGGAGGGGAGTTGCAGTGAGGTTAGTGGAAGAACAGCATCTAGTAAAGATGAGGTTGAGCGTATTGCCTGCCTTGTGAGTAGAGGGGGAAGGTGAGAGGGTGAGGTCAAAAGAGGAGAGGAGTGGAAAGAAGGAGGCAGAGAGGAATGAGTCAAAGGTAGACGTGGGGAGGTTAAAGTCGCCCAGAACTGTGAGAGGTGAGCCATCCTCAGGAAAGGAGCTTATCAAGGCATCAAGCTCATTGATGAACTCTCCGAGGGAACCTGGAGTGCGATAAATGATAAGGATGTTAAGCTTGAAAGGGCTGGTAACTGTGACAGCATGGAATTCAAAGGAGGCGATAGACAGATGGGTAAGGGGAGAAAGAGAGAATGACCACTTGGGAGAGATGAGGATCCCGGTGCCACCACCCCGCTGACCAGAAGCTCTCGGGGTGTGCGAGAACACGTGGGCGGACGAAGAGAGAGCAGTAGGAGTAGCAGTGTTATCTGTGGTGATCCATGTTTCCGTCAGTGCCAAGAAGTCGAGGGACTGGAGGGAGGCATAGGCTGAGATGAACTCTGCCTTGTTGGCCGCAGATCGGCAGTTCCAGAGGCTACCGGAGACCTGGAACTCCACGTGGGTCGTGCGCGCTGGGACCACCAGATTAGAGTGGCCGCGGGAGAGAACAGGGATAGACAGACACATAGTTGACAGGCTACAGAAGAGGCTACGCTAATGCAAAGGAGATTGGAATGACAAATGGACTACACGTCTCGAATGTTCAGAAAGTTAAGCTTACGTAGCAGGAATCTTATTGACTAAAATAATTCAAATGATACAGTACTGCTGAAGTAGGCTAGCTGGCAGTGGCTGCGTTGTTGTTGTTCTATCTCTCTATAGTGCTGTTTCTTGTATTATGGTCTCTTGTTTCTTTAGAGGTTTCACTTTGTTGTCCTTTTCTTTTCCTTTTTCTTCTGTCCTTATTTTGTCTTCCAACAAAAAACACAAAAAAATGTCCATCTTAAAATTTAAAAAAAAGTATAGATCCGTATCCTTCAAGATACAAGCAAGGGGAAGTCATGAAGACATGAGAGAATAAAACATGGAGATGGTAGAGCTCTCTAGGGCATTTATGGACCCATCCTCTGTGTTATCGCTGATCTAACATACTTGGATAGAATAAAAGCAAAGGTTCCACTTCATAGCTTTCACCATTCCAGACATGACAGATCAGTGATTACTTTAAAAAGGGGAAGGAAACATTTTCAAAGTATTCAAACAGGGCCAGTGTACTGCCAAACAGCATGTATTTTTCGGGTTGTGCTGAAGCATGGAATGGGCAGTGTATCTATCGGGTAAAGCTCGACTTAGGCTAGGAATGGAGTCCCATCTGCTGACCCCTTTGTTTTTTTTTAGGCCATCAGTGGAGCATCTACATCTTCCAGTTGAGATGGCTGGTCGCCAAGTTCTGTCGATTGCAGAGAAGACGCCAGTCAGTTAAAACAAACGACGATAAGACAATTATTATTGGAAATTCCACATTGTCATGCTTACATTAGCAGCCCTGGCAATGCTGTTGGGAGACTGTAAGGCAGCGAGCTCGTTGAGGATCCTCTTCAGATCATTATTGTCAGGAGGTGCTGAAAGGAGATAGAGAGGCAGACAAAATGAAAGTTGTTGCAATCATTTTTCTTATAAAAAAAAAAAAACTTGGTATTATGGCAGGTATGAGGTATAAATATGCATAATGTGTGCACGTTTATGTACCTGGCACAGGTGACTGTTGCTGAGACTGAAGCTTTAGGTATGAATGCTCCAGCAGTTCCGTGATGGAAATCCGCTCTCTTGGGTTTCGTACCAAGCACCTCTGGTGGTAAGGAGAAAAAACATAACCCACCAGATCCCATTTATCCATGTCATTCACAATAAATAAAAACTCAACCAAAAAGCCAATACATTGCAGAATGAATGGAATCGCTCACCTTCAACACATCTAGCAGATCCTTCTCTGCAATGTCAGGGAACTCCATCTCATGGGTCGGGTCAATGATGGCGTGTAGCTTGGTGATCTGGTTGGTGATGGTCTGGAATGGAGTCTTCTCATAGGTCATGCAGTACATGATGCAACCAAGGGACCACACATCACCTTTAGTACTAATCTATGAATCAAATCAACAGAGATTCATCATACATCATTAAACATGCATAAGCTTCCAACATTGATATAAATGAGTCCATATGGAATATGCATGTATTAAAAATACATTGTTTTGGATAAGAAGGAAGGGATATCAGCGCAACCTTAGAGCTTGCCTTCCCTGGCTGGGATGAAGTGTCTTTGATGGTTTCAGGGGGCATGTAGTTCAAGGTCCCAACCTGTGTTTAGGATTTTTTTCTTGAAGATCAATATCCTTATTCTGGAAAGCTTCTGGTTATGTATACATACATTATTAACTACAGTTGGAGATGGGGGTTGTGCTCTTACCTGAGAATCTTTCATAATGCTTGTCACATCAGGCTGGATGCGGTTTGCAATGCCAAAGTCGATCAATTTCAGCGAGGCATTCACAATCACAAAATTGGCTGGCTTCAAGTCACTATGGACAATATCTACACAAAAAAAAAGTTACAGAAAAAAGTTAAAAGGCTTGTCATAGAGACTGCAATGCTTGGTTATTAGGAACTTAGAAAACATAAGGGATACTGATGAAGAGAGATACAGAGTTCAAGATAGATGGAGAGATAATAACCATGTTTGTGGATGGTCTGGAATGCCTCCAGCATATTCTTCCAGTATAACTTCCTCTCCAGCGGGTTGACAGTTTTACGGTTGTGTAGCCAGGTGCTGAGGTCCAGGTTACCACATTCCATCAGCATGTAGATGTAGCTGTTGGTTATTTCACTGGAATAAAAGAGATAAAAAGCACTGCTCACTGGGAATCACATGACATGTATAGTGGGATGGAACAGAGGACCACAATCAAAATACGTTGTGTCGGGTCCTCCCGAGTGGCACAGTGGTCTAAGGCACTGCATCGCAGTGTTGAGGCGTTACTACAGCCTGGGGATCGATCCCAGGCTGTGTCACAGCCAGACGTGACCGGGAGTCCCATAGGGTGGCGCACAATTGGCCCAGCGTCTTCCGGGTAGGGGAGGGTTTTGTGGCCGGGGGGCTTTCCTTGGCTCATCGCGCTCTAGCGACTCCTTGTGGCGGGCGCCTGCAAGCTGACTTCACTCGTCAGTAGAACTGTTTCCTCTGACATATTGGTGCAGCTGGCTTCAAGGTTAAACGAGCAGGTGTTAAGAAGCAGTGCAGCTTTGCGGGTCATGTTTCGGAGGACGCATGACTCAACCTTCGCCTCTCCCGTTGGGGAGTTGATACAAGATTGATGAGACAAGATCGTAACTACCAATTGGACATCACGAAAATGGGGTAAAAAAACAAACACATTTGAAATACGTTGTGTTATTCTTAATTTTAAAATTGTATTTAGGCCATGTGTATTTTATTTTTATGTACGTACCAGTACCACAAGTTTTTCTTATGTTTTGGATGTATACGTATGTGTATCCATTTTCATCAAAAAATATAATAAATGTACCTTAGCTGAATAAGTCAGAGTAGTGAACACTCACTAATCATACAGCTTGATGATCTGATCACTGTACTGCTGCAGGCGATTGAGATGCTCTATCTCGTTCTTGTAGCTCTCCACTGTCTGGGCATCGGCCTCCTCCAGGTTCACATACTTCACAGCAAACAGCTGATTACATTGGTCCAGAACCTGGTACACCTGAAAAGACAGAGAACCTACCATCACACCAGCTGAAAAAACATCCAATTAGCCCAAAAAACACCTGTAGTACTTCCCTGGTATCTTCAGGTTTCAAACCAATTGAAACAGGGAAGTACCATCTTAAATTGTCCAACAAGTAAGTTGTCTGTTTTTTGTTTTCCGTTGCACAATGTTATGAGAGCTTTTGTTACATTGTGCCCTAATGAACAAGACAACTAACCCCTACCTTACTGGAGCCACCTCGGCCAATCATCTTCAGGACGAGGAACCGTTTGCCCTTTATCACAATGGACTCGTTTGAGAGAGCAACGGCAGAACCCTGAAGTAACAGACAAGTGCAGAGTCATTAAACCATAGAGTCCACATTTCATTTGACAATAGGCCTATAATTTAAACAGCAAACTCACAAAAAGAGAACATAACTAGGGCCATGACTTAGTTCCTCCTGGCCTGACTGCGTTTTGCCTGTTCAGGTCAAGTGATCAGGGAAATCCCATGGATGGCATTTATGGTTTACCTGGTGGTTCTGTTGGGCATAGGACACCTGGCTGAGGGGGGTGCACGGCTGCTGCTGGGCAGGGCCGGCTTTATGGGCTGCTGAGAGAGGGCCCGCATATGGGGAGTTCCTCTTGACCCCAGGGGTAAAGTAACTGTGAGGAGAGGGGGATTCAAATGTCAAAGAAAGTCCTCTTTTTTTTTTTGCATCACTGCTTCCCATCTTTCCTCTGGATTCCAAGACTAAATGCACTCACAGATCTCACTACACTGTCTGCTGTGACTGTTACTTACGCCATGTCACAGTATGGATGACAGACTTAAATTTGCATTATGACAGTTCAGATTTAAATATGATAATTTTTCCACGAGGTAGTTCTCAAAGTAACTTTAGTTCAACTATATTTTTCTTGAGGGCAGCTTTACTGTAGCTCAACTTCTTGCAATGGGAAGTAATTGGTAGCGTGATAAACCATCTTTTCAGATTAGCTTCCCCAACACTGACAATACCATTTCCTAATATCTCAAGAGCTGAAATAGAATCATTCGATTATGGTGATTAGGATCATTGTACAAGAGCTGTTATGTTATATACATGTCCTATCCAGCCCCTCACCTGTTGGCCCTGGTGTCTTTGTAGTTGGGCATCTGGCAGGCGACAGGTGGGTTGAGTCTGGAAGGGAGAGGAAGTGACGGGGTGGGTAGAGAGTCCACCAGACGTGGAATGGGCGTGAAATCAGGAGGGGTGTGCTTCTCCTGATGACGACCAAACACACACACAACGTTAAACTCAGGAGGTTAAAATAGAAGAACCCAAAAGAAAACAAAAATATAAGTGTTAAGAGTGTCAAAACAGAGGCAAAAAGAGAGGTTTTAACTCAGTCATAAGAATGAACAAACTAAAATGGAGTTTGATGCCAGCACCTTCCATGTTGATAACATAGTTGTAACCCCAAAAATAAAATGGAAAGCCAAACCTCTGGAGACACGACTCTGCTTACATGGGCTGGTATTTTCCACCCTGAAGACAGCTCCATGCTAGAGGGTTTGGGCTGTGTCTGGCTCAGAGGTAAACGGGTGGTAATCTCCGGCTCCCTCTCTCTACCATAGTTTGACAGACTCAATGACCCGTGAGACAGTGGCTCTAAAAAAAGAAACACATAAGGAATATATTCAACTAAAACTTACATCAGGTTTGCAAGCTTTAAGCTTGAAGCCGTTATCACTTTGTAGTCAGGATGAACAGGGTCATGTTCATTAGGTACCAAACAGGAGAAAAGAGAGAGGGACTCCGTTTTCCATTCCAGGCCTTAATGAACACCACCAAGACATAACTGAACATAACTAAAGAGATAACTGACTACATTTAAATGAAACCTACCTGGGAGACTCTCTCGGTCTTCTGCGGGGAGAAACTGGTAATTCCCAGCTTTTAGTTTCTGCATTGCAGTCTCAATTAGTTCAGTGGGCTTTGCGTTCACCTGAAGGGCTTTCTGTAGTATTGACGTGCCTTTCTTGACCTGACCTTTTGGAAGAATATGAACAAAAATCTCTTTAGTATCAAAATATAAATGTTCAGTGTCTAAACCATATATTATGCACAATCGTTTATGTCAAATAAATTTAAAAAAGAGCAATCTACCTCGAGCAACCTCAAACTGAGCATGTGCTATGTGCACAAAGGCAAAGCTTTTGCAGTTGGATCTCGCAACGATGAAGTTGTCCCGAGCATCATCTGGGTCATCAATGCTACGGAGGACATCGTTTTTAATTAATTAATTTTTTATTTTTATGTATACATCAAACCAATTCTAGAATACTGGATAACGTATGTGAATATATGCAGTTTTTTTTTTATACCCTAAAACATCCTGAAGTACACTCACCCTTTGAGTTCAGCATATCGGACCAGCATCTTGGCATAGCTCTCACTGTTGCTGTACATTCCCAATGGCAGTCTGGAGAAGACTCTGGAATAGCTGTCCTTCAGCTTTAGGAGAAGGTTGGTGTCTGTCTGAGGATTGCCCCTCTTCTCCAGCTTGGTCAGATACATCTGGCAAGCCTCAGGGGAGTTGGAAACAATTATCTGGTTT
This sequence comes from Oncorhynchus nerka, assembly GCF_034236695.1. NCBI lineage: Eukaryota > Metazoa > Chordata > Actinopteri > Salmoniformes > Salmonidae > Oncorhynchus > Oncorhynchus nerka. The sequence goes on along the minus strand of NC_088409.1, from coordinate 49,905,922 downwards.
ATATTGTCAGTGGTATCTACCATTGAAACAGCAGAGAACATAAACTCGATATGCGTGAGAATACATTTTTCCCCCAAGTTTACCATTCCGTTAGTGCGCACCTCTATGAATATGTTGGTGTGCGCCAACTAATGCTTCTCACTAAACAAGCATTTTTGCACCGTCATCAACTAGGCCAAAATGGTTTCACTTCAATGTAAAGGTACATACCTTCCATCCTAGTGTCATCTCTCCTATCTTGCCTGTGCAGCAGTGTAGTGGTGGAGTCCACAATTCCCATGTCCTTCCATGGGCGTGGCTCAGGGGTAATGATAGGTGTCTGAGAGAGCAAATCAACAATGATATATATGACTGTCCCAATCAACTCCAGTCTTTAAAATAAGATTATGTAAGATGTCATTTTACTATGCTCTGCTCTCCATGTTATTGTATATAATTGTAAACAGTTGGGCCAGGCACTAGAAAATTCTTAAACAATCTAGAATTACCACTGAAAGGTGGGGATTTTCATTCACAAACCTTTAGATTGAGGAAATCCCCATCTTCAACACGCTTCTTGGCCGAGGACAAGGATAACATCGCACTTGAACCAGAAGTTTGCCTAAAACAAAGTTACATTCATCAGTTTAGGCTTTGTAATCCTGTGTGTTCTGATAGTGTTCCCTTGACATCGGTAAAGAATGCTTACCTGGACAAGCTACTTGAGATGAGAGCCTCCATATTCACTTGTCTTCCATCACTGTCATCATCATCCATTTCTGAGATTGCCTGTAGTCTACTGCTCTCTCTCCCTGCCTAGAGGCAGGATAATAAAGAACAGGATATTATTTAAAACCAGAGAAGTGATAGAAAAACTACTTTAAAACTAGGGGTGGGAATTGCCAAGCACCTCACGATGTGATATTCTCACGATACTTAGGTACCGATACGGTATGTATTGCGATTCTCACGATTCTATATGCATTGTGATTCGATACTGTGATTTAATTGCGATTTGATGTTCCAAACATAACCCTCACTATATGTCTGCTGCAGAGACAAGAGAGAGCCATAATAAAAAAAACTAGTTTTGATCAGTCATGAAAAAAAGGGCTGACAATATGAGACAAGATGTTGGCTCACTATTTAAAAATAATATGGAGAACAAGCTATAGGATGAAAAGTATCCGAGTTTTGCCACAGGTACAGCCAACTAGCACTAGCTAACACTACCTAACAAAAAACAATCGATACTTGTCAAAGTATCGATACAATATTGTCCCAAAAAATATTGCGATATGTAACTGTATCAATTACCACCACCCCCCCACCCCAACACTACTACTAATAAAAACTAACCATGCCAACGGCTCTCTTTCGTTGAGAACCAGACCTCCAAGCTGGAACCTTGTCCTCTTGGGGTCCATTCCGTGGTTCCATTGTTCGAAGAGAATGAGAAGACCTGTGTCAATTGTCTTTCACGAGACAGAATAGAAGAATGTAAAGCAAAACAAAGAGAGAAGCTTGGTGTGAGAACTTGGAACTGTAAAAAACAAAACACTTCTTTTACCCTGAAGAAAAATCACTGGAAAGTGATTCGCCTGTACCGACGGTACAGTCGCCTGTACCGTCGGAGTTTCTCGAGACTTTGCGAAATTCTGTTCCATTTTTCGCAGAACCATGTGTATTATAAGTTGAGACTGAAGGAAAAATAGTTTTGACAAAACATTAAGACAATTAATATACAGTACTAGTACACTAAAGTAGCATAAAAGCTGTGATTGTATTTAAAAAAATCTAGGCTGAAGAAACATGGTCTGAAGAAACATGTATTTATTTATTATATAAATCAAGATTTTTTTATTTTTTACCTTTATTTAAATAGGCAAATCAGTTAAGAACATATTATTTTCAATGACAGCCTAGGAACTGTGGGTTAACTGCCTTGTTCAGGGGCAGAACGACAGATTTTTACCTTGTCAGCTCAGGGATTCGATCTTGCAACCTTTTGGTTACTAGTCCAATGCTCTAACCACTAGGCAACCTGCCTCCCCAATGGTCTCAGGTTAATAACAAAAACAAACCTGGTACATTTTCCTTATCCTCAGAGGAAAGAAGTTCTGCTTTGCCCAAAGTCAAGTTCTGCATAGCAGCCTCCAGCAGGTCGTTGGGTTTGGCACTCAGTTCAATGGCCCTCTGAAGTATCCAAGTACTTTTCTTTGTGTTGCCTTTTGAGATGTGGGAGTAAAAATATATACATAATAAAAAATAAACTTACTGACTAGATGTTTTTCATTTATTTAACTAGGCAAGTCATTTAAGAACAAATTCTTATTTACAATGACAGCTCACCGGGAAACAGTGGGTTAACTGCCTTGTTCAGGGGCAGAATGACACATTTTTACCTTGTCAGCTCGGGTATTCGATCAAGCAACCTTTCGGTTACTGGCCCAACGCTCTAACCACTAGGCTACCTACCAATAGTACTTTCCTGCAGCATTATGGAGTTTCTGAATATGAGTTTCACAGATTGGACTGATGAATGTATTGTCAGTAAATAAATAAGATGTTAGAGATACAATAGTTGCTATGGGTGTCTGAGTATTTATCAATATGAGAAAGCTGGTAAATCCATGGAGCTAAAGTTGAGTAAATAACCCAAATTGTGTCATCTGTGTGTATAAATCATCTACGACAGTCAAACCTAAGATTGTTGTGCATCTCTCTACCTTGAGACAGTTCAAACTGAGCGTGTGCAATGTGGACAAAAGCAAAATCCTGGCAGTGTGTAGTCGCAACATTGAAGTTGTCCTCTGCCCCATTGGTGTCTTGGATTCTGAAAGATATTAAAGGACTCATTTGACAGACCTAAACTAAATACTAAAAAGAGCTCTTTTCAAATGGGCAATCTGGGAATGGTACATCCATTTTTGGGATTTAAACTAGGAAATTAGCCATTGATTTTTGGAAGAAAATACATTTACTAGTATACATTTCTCATGAGCTTATAGTTCAACTATCGTAATCCATCAGAACCCAACATCTAAACTTATTTGTAAACCATGTAATTGTAAACAAAGACTGAATAGCTTCAAAACATGGATAAAACTATCATTTTGAACTCATGGATGGTCAGTCCTTGCATCCATGAATTTGAGTGGTTAAATTTCTCTAACCTTATCCCTCAGCTGCTAACCAAAATGTGTCAGGGCGCCTACTTTGTTGTTTTCCCGAATCCCAGATTGCCACTTTAAATATTATTAATACACCCTACACATTGTATTTTTAACTGATGTAGCTAAAGTACAATCACAGAGGAACATGTTGCAAAACAAGGCTCAACCCTCTCATGGAAAAGTATGATCACGGATCACTCACACATTCAGCTCTGCAAATCTGACCAGCATTCTGGCATAGCTCTCATTTTTGCAGTGTTTTCCCAGTGGCATAGTTGAGAATACACGGGTATAGAAGTATGTAAGCTTTGTGAGATGACTAGGATCCAAGTGAGGGTCTCCTTTCTTCTCCAATTCCATCAGATATGCGAGACACGTTTCAGGGGAATTTGAGCCAATGGCCTGGTTGATATTATCAGTTTCATCTGCATGAAAATGCAAGGAAAAAGACAGTGTGTGACCATTTACAGTACCAATCAAAAGTTGACACACCTAGTCATTCACTGGTTTCTCTTTATTTTTACTATAATGTAGAATAATAGTGAATACATCAAAACTATGAATTAACACATACGGAATCATGTAGTAACCAAATGTTTTAGCAATAAAAATACTTAATATTCTTCAAAGTAGCCACCCTTTGCCTTGATGACAGCTTTGCACACTCTTGGCATTCTCTCAACCAGCTTCATGAGTAATGCTTTTCTAACAGTCTTGAAGGAGTTGCCACATATGCTGAGCACTTGTTGGCTGCTTTTCCTTCACTCGGCGGTCCAACTCATCCCAAACCATTGAATTGGGTTGAGGTCAGGTGATTGTGGATGCAGCACTCCATCACTCTCCTTCTTGGTCAAATAGCCCTCACACAGCCTGTAGGTGTGTTGGGTCATTGTCCTGTTGAAAAACAAATGATAGTCCCACTAAGCGCAAACCAGATGGGATTGCATATCGAAATTCACGCAATTCATGTGTGGTTCCCACACATGCAAAGATAATTTGTTCACCTACTCTGTCGCACAAAGACACAGCAGCTGGAACCAAAAATCTCAAATTTGGACTCATCAGACCAAAGGACAGATTTCCAGCGCTCGTGTTTCTTGGCCCTAGCAAGTCTCTTCTTATTATTGGTGTCCTTTAGTAGTGGTTTCTACGCAGCAATTCGACCATGAAGGCCTGATTCACGCAGTCTCCTCTGAACAGTTGATGTTGAGATGTGTCTGTTACTTGAACGCTGTAAAGTATTTATTTGGGCTGCAATCTGAGGTGCAGTTAACTCTAATGAACTTATCCTTTGCAGCAGAGGTAACTCAGGGTCTTCCTTTCCTGTGGTGGTCCTCATGAGAGACAGTTTCATCATAGAGCTTGATGTTTTTTGCTACTACACTTGAAGAAACGTTCAGTTCTTGAAATGTTCCGTATTGACTTGTCACAACACAACTGATTGGCTCAAATGCATTAAGAAGGAATGAAATTCAACAAATTAACTTAACAATGAACACCTGTTAATTGAATTCCAGGTGACTACCTCATAAAGCTGGTTGAGATAATGCCAAAAATGTACAAAGCTGTCATCAAGGCAAATGGTGGCTACTTCAAAGAATCTCACATTTGACAGTTTTGATTACTACATGATTCCATGTGTGATTTCATAGTTTGTCTTCACTATTATTATACAATGTAGAAAATAGTGATACAAAGACAAACCCTGGAATGAGTAGGTGTTCAAACTTTTGACTGATACTGTATCTGCAAACTTAGTGGTCTTATATACGGGCATATCATTATGTACAATATATGACGCATTTTGTCTTCGCCATGGAACGTATGAAAACGTGTTATTACCTTCGATTAGATATCTTGTTTTAATTCGGTCGAGCTTCTGACATAACATGGCAAGTTGGTGCTGTCTGTCTGCTCCTCCTCCAACATCTCTGCAGAATGTAGCTAATATGTTGAGGCAGCTAACGTTACTGACTGTGAGCATAGCTATCTATACACACAAATATGACATCTACGCTATAGTGCGATATATACTTCTGATGTGTGAATTAACAAGCAGAAAACGGACCCTGGTGTAAATAACCAGCTGGTTGGGATATGTGTTGCTAAGTTAACGCCCTTAGGTATCTAACCATCTGCATATTGTCTGGCCAAAGCAAAGCTAGCTTAGTTAATAACGTTAGCTCTATCAAGTTCGCTACGGGTCGTTGCGGAGCACAAAGACGTGCAAAGCTAAAAAGCAGTCCAAATCACTTTTTGTTTTACACCGTACATTAGATTAAAACGAATCTCACATTTTCTACAAATGTACTTTCACGTGAAAGAATTATACTTCCTTACAAAAAAACGTCTGTCTGTTCATAACACACTTAGTTTAAAAATCACCACTTCCAATTACTTCGTCAGTTTGTATGGTTGACTACGCCCCCAAATATTCGAAATACTCCTCCCACTTCAATGAAAATTATTTGAAATTATGCTCCGGGCCTCCGACCATCTGACCATCCGTTCCAAGGGTTCAATTAAAAATCGTGCGGACCTGAATATAGTTGATGATCCCTGCAATATTGCAATGTGTTAGTGGGCTACGGGGTGCCCTAATTAGTTGGCCATAATAAATCCAGTTTGCCTGGATGACATTTATGCTTTTATTAACCAAATACTGTTTTGTTTTAGCTTATTACATTTCACATAACAGCTCGTTCAGGGAAGACAAATAAAGCCAAAGTCCTATGATGTGTTCTACCATTGGGGGGCAGAAGACAAATGCATAGCAAAGCACAGCGATGCTGAGGGTGCCTCTTGCCCCGGCTTTAGTTCCACATCATCTCCTCTGTTTCAAGATGGCAGCCATGAGGCTATGAAGAAGCGATAAATGTTTCTGGAATAAATTATGAAAACAGATACTAGGTAGCAGCTTTAGACACATACGCCTGTGATATGACTGGTATATCATTATTGCAAGTGTGCTGTTTTTAGAGTGAGATTTATAAGAAAAAATACGTTGCATACCGGTATGCTCATTTGCTAAGCTAGCCAAATAAATGAATTCTGGGGACGGCCACATCTGATTCGCCAGCTGTCAGCTAAACAAGCATATTGATCTGTGCGGTGAGTGTATTTTAGCTATGAAGACAATGAACTGTGGCTACCTTCCTATATCCGTTTCAGACAAAAATCTAGCTACATAGACTTGATAAGAATGCCCCGTTCAAGACAACTCGGAACTCAGGGAAAAAAACGATATACGAAAGAAAAAATAGATCTGAACGGTCATCTAACTCGGGAACTCGGACCTCTTTCCAGAGCACCGACCTGAATATCACTGACCTAGTATATTTTTGAGTTCTCAGTTGTTTTGAATGGGGCATAAGACGATGCAGCAATAGAGCACCACAGTGGTTGGTGTCACAATACCCATAAAACCTAGAGGTCAAACAGGGAAATGGTTCCAATCGTTTTTCAAACATACATTTTTCCCATATGGGACTTTAGAAACACAAAATAAGGGCTGTGTTTTGTGTATGCTTACCCTGGCGTGATGTTTTGATAACCATGGTTATCTCTGACAATGTGACTTACCAATACATTAAACTATTTACTCTCAGATTCAAGTGCTAAGTAGCATCAAAGTAGACATGCAAAACTACAAATCAAACTTTATTAGCCAAATACAACAAGTGTAGACTTTACTGTGAAATGTTTACTTACAAACCCTAAACCAACAGTGCAGTTCGAGAAGAAGAAAATATTTACCAAGTAGGCTAAAATAAAAAGTAACACAATAAGAATAACGAGGCTATATACAGGGGGCACCGGTACCAAGTTAGTGTGCAGGGGTACAGGCTAGTTGAGGTAATCTGTACATGTAGGTGGGGGCGAAGTGACTGCATAGGTAACAAACAAATGGTGAGTAGCAGTAGTGTACAAGAGAGGGGGGTAGAAGGGGAATTGTTAAGCAGTCTAATGGCTTGCGGGTAGAAGCTGTTGAGGAGCCTTTTGGTTCTAGACTTGGCACTCCGGTACTGCTTCCCATGCGGTAGCAGAGAAAACAGTCTATAACTTGGGTGACTGGACTCTGTGACAAATTTCTGGGCTTTCCTCTGATAGGAAATATATAGGTCCTGGATGGCAGGAAGCTTGGCCCCAGTGATGTACTGGGCCGTTTGCACTACCCTCTGTAAGCGCCTTACGGTCAGATGCCGAGCAGTTGCCATAGCAGGTGGTGATGGAACCGATCAGGATGCTCTCGATGGTGCAGCTGTAGAAACTTTTGAGGATCTGGGGACACATGCCCAATCTTTTCAGTCTCCTGAGGGGGAAAAGGATTTGTCGTGCCCTCTTCACGGCTGTCTTGGTATGTTTTGACCATGATAGTTTGTTGGTGATGTGGACACCAAGGCACTTGAAACTCTCGACCCGCTCCACTTCAGCCCCATCGATGTTGGTCTGTTCAGACCGCCTTTTCCTGTAGTCCACGATCAGCTCCTTTGTCTTGCTCACATTGAGAGAGAGGTTGTTGTCCTGGCGCCAGTTCTCTGACCTCCTCCCTATAGGCCGTCTCATCGTTGTCGGTGATCAGGCTTACCACTGTTGCGTCCTCAGCAAACTTAATGATGGTGTTGGAGTCTTGTTTGGCCACGCAGTCATGAGTGAACAGGGAATACAGGAGGGGTCTAAGGGCACGCCCCTGAGGGGCCCCTGTGTTAAGGATCAGCATGGCAGAGGTGCTGTTGCCTACTCTTACCACCTGGGGTCGGCCCGTCAGGAAGTCCAGTATCCAGTTGCAGGGGGAGGTGTTTAGTCCCAGTCCTTAGCTTAGTAATGAGCTTCGTGGGCACTATGGTGTTGAACACTGAGCTGTAGTCAACATTCGCAACATAGGTGTTCCTTTTGTCCAGGTGAGAAATGGCAGTGTGGAGTGTGATTGAGATTGCGTCATCTGTGAATCTATTGATGCAGTATGCAAATTGGTTTCCAGGATGCTTTTGATGTGAGCCATGACCAGCCTTTCAAAGCACTTCATGGCTACCGACGTGAGTGCAACGAGGCGGTAATCATTTAGGCAGGTTACCTTCGCTTCCTTGGGCACAGGGACTATGGTGGTCTGCTTGAAAAATGCAGGTATTACAGACTCTGTCAGGGAGAGGTTGAAAATGTCAGTTGGGTGAAGACACTTGATAGTTGGTCCGCTCATGCTTTGTTTACACATCCTAGGATTTCCGTCTGGCCCAGCGGTTTTGTGAATGTTGACCTGTTCATCCAAAACAGCTGGTGCTCTTGTGCATGCTTCAGTGTTGCTTGCCTCAAAGCAAGCATAAAAGGCATTTCGCTCATCTGGTAGGCTTGCGTCACTGGGCATCTCGTATCTGGGTTTCCCTTTGTAGTCCGTAATAGTTTTCAAGCCCTGCCACATCCGACGAGCGTCAGAGCCGGTGTAGTAAGATTCAATCTTAATCCTGTATTGATGCTTTGTTTGTTTGATGGTTCGTCTGAGGGCATAGCGGGATTTCTTATAAGCATTCAGATTAGTTACCCACTCCTTGAAAGCGGCAGCTCTAACCTTTTGCTCGATGAGGATGTTGCATGTAATACATGGCTTCTGGTTGGGATATGTACATACAGTCACTGAGGGGACGACGTCCTCGATGCACTTATTGATGAAGCCGATGACTGAGGTGGTGTATTCCTCAATGCCATTGGATGAAACCCGGAACATATTCCAGTCTGTGCTAGCAAAACAGTCCTGTAGTGTAGCATCTGCGTCATCTGACCACTTCCATATTGAGCGAGACACTGGCACTTCCTGCTTTAGTTTTTGCTTGTTAGCAGGAATCAGGAGGATACAATTATGGTCAGATTTGCCAGATGGAGGGTGGGGGAGAGCTTTGTATGCATCTCTGTGTGTGGAGTAAAGATGGTCTTGGACCCCCCCCCCGGTTGAACATGTGACATGCTGGTAAAACTGATTTAAATTTGCCTGCATTAACGTCCCCGGTCACTAGGAACGCTGCTTCTGGGTGATAATTTTCTTGTTTGCTTATAGCTTTATGGAGTTGGTTGAGAGCGGTCTTAGTGCCAGTTTTATTTTGTGGTTGGTAAATAGACGGCTACGAATAATACAGATAGTGCGGTCGACAGCTTATCATAAGGTACTCTTCCTCAGGAGAGCAATACCTCGAGACTTCTTTAATCCCTGCAAGCTCCTGCATGTCATCTCCAGCTGACACCTTTGCTGACAGACATTGTACATTTTTTAAACTTGCACAAGACCGTTCACAGAATTTCTCATTTAAAGAAATGTATCCAATTTGTTCATTACTACATTTAGGTAACATTAGGTAGTTAATCCAGAGATTGCTTACCTTTGCCCCGATTTAACAGTCATCCAGATCATCTTGACACCTGTAGTTCTTTATGATAGCGACATTGGCAGCTATTTAGCGTTTCATTTTTGTTGGGTCAATACAGGCGGATATATTGATAAAAGTCACCTTGTCCTAGAGAGATTTTACACGGTTATTAAAACATCACGCCAAGGTAAGCCTACACTAAATACAGTCCTTATTTTAAGTGTTTCTAAAATACTCTCTGGGAAAAATGTATTAATGGTGGAAGAACAATTGGAACCGTTTCCCTATTGGACCACTAGGTTTTATGGGTATTATGACACATACTGTGTATTCTTTAGCTTGCCAGGAGGAAGAAGTAACCTGGAAGAAAATATCTAGCTAACTTTCTAGCTATGCTAATGTCAAAAGCTATAACAGCTAGCAAGCTTACTCATTATTAGATAGATGTTGATGACAGTCTTGCTGGAAAATTCTGATTATAAATGCAATGGATTTGCTAACAATGGTATTTCCTCCTTTTAGCTCAACTTCACCATGGCCATCTCTCAGTTTCGCCTTTTCAAGATTTGCACATGGCTTGCAACCTTCCTTTCATTCTTCAGAAGGTTAATGTGCAGGTAAGGAACAACCATTATGTTGAATTGAAAGAAGCAAAACTGATTAGAACCCTTTGCCGTGTCAGACTATGTCTGCATAGATTTTTCCACATCTTAAAGCCACAGTGTGTAAGATTTCCAGTCATTTTACTTGGTTGAAATGAATGTTTAATCTCCTGGTACGTTATTCCTTGAGGACAACAAACACATTAGCATAGAAATGAAATCCGATTTGCATGTGAAAATTGCATCCCATGGAATGCCTTTGCTCTAAAATGTATGTTTTTGTGGTGGCCCACAGTTTGATGGTAAGCACATTGTGTTTTTCGACATAGATCTGGGAGGTTGCGTAAGCTAAGCGGCGATCAGATATCTCTTCCAATTACGGTTGATTTCTCATCGGTGCCCAAACAGGTCAGTGATATACAAGTTTATAAGCTACAGCCCATTATTGCTAACATGAGGCAAGTGCTTAGTCGATTCCCTTTACATCCCTAACAAACCTGTTGTCATTAATTACATCATCAAACATTTATTCTGCAACCAACAGTCAGATTTTTTTTAGATTGTGGCACACTTAAATGCTTTCTCTTTATTTTTGTCATATTATTTTTTACAATAAAGTTAATTTACATCTTTTGACCAAACCCTGTGCAGCCAGAGATTGAAGAATGGAGCTCGTGGGATGAAGAAGGTCCCACGAGTATCAAGATCGAGGGCGGTAACGGCAACGTGCCACCTCAGCCCGACGAGGAAGAGGAACCAGACTACTTCAAAGACATGGCTCCCACCATCAGGAAAACACAGAAAGTAGGCTGGGTCTTCATTTAAAGCTGAAATCTGTGTAAAGTGCCACTGTTCGCCCCAGCATCTTTTGTTGTTGTGTTTGTTTTGTTTAGTTGAAACTCAGGAGAGGAGTGTCCTGCAGCGTGGTGTGATGCGCATGCAATGATGTCCGGGGGGGGACGTGTTTGTTGTTTGACTTAACTTTCTTGTTGTTGAAGTATCCCAAATGGAAGAGGCATTTTCACTAAGTACAGATTCCAGCTTTAAGTGCACGTCTCAACACTAATTGAAGGTAGACTTAGCAATATACATTTACCAAAAGGGAGGAGCAGGGTAATTCCCAACACAAACAAAAATAGTCTAATGGGCGAGGCTGCACTGTTCAACATTTTGTTATCACCCAGCTATCACATGGCATGAGAGAGTGAAGAAAAATCCCGTGCACATGCGCTGATGCTTAACAGTATCTATATTGGTGATGATGAGTGCAGCCTCTTGCCTCACACTCTGTTCGACAATATCGCTGGCCACACTGCTGCTTGTAGTCATGCCATATCATGTTGTTGATTCTTAGTAGTTTTAACTTGTCTCCTTTCTTTCTCTGTCCCCACCCCAGATTGTGCTGAAGAAGAGGGAGCCACTCAACTACTTGGTGCCCGATGGCAGTGTGGGCTTCTCCAGCAGACTGGCAGCCACTCAGGACACCTCCTTCATCCAGCCATCTGTGAGTTCGTGTACCACCGACCAATGTACAGTGTCTATAGACAGTTTACAACCCCTTGAACTTTTTTTCACATTTTGCTCCCATAAAATTAAATCTAAAAAGAGATTTAGATGTTGTTCTTCCTACGGAGCTACACAACCCACACCTCATTTTCAAAGTGAAAGAAAGTTATAGAAAATGTTCTAAATGAAGAAAAAACGACTGAAATATCATAATTGGATAAGTCTCCACTCCCCTGTGTTAATACTTGGTGGAAGCACCTTTGGCAGCCATTGCAGCTGTTAATAATTTGGAATAAGATTATACCAATTTTGCACAACTCTTAGGGCAACATATATCCATTGTTTTTGTCAAAATTGCTCAAACTCATAACATTTAGCTGGGGATCATTGAGAGACAGCAATATTTAAACTTTGTCTTAGATTCTTTTGTAGCAGGTTAAAGTCAGGACTGAGACTAGACCACACTGAAACACTCAACACCTCTTGGAAAGCTATTCTGGCGTGTCTTTGGCGTTAAAATGTGTGTAATTGTCTCCCTGAAAAAGGTTAAGTATATCTCAGGTTTAGGGTTACAGAAGACTCGGGTTTTCCTCTAACTTTTTGATCCTGACAAAATTCGCAGTCCCTGCCGATGACAAGCATACCCATAACATGATGCTGCCACCACAATACTTGCAAATAGAGAGGGTTTCACTTTGTGTTGTATTGGATTTGACCCAACCCTGTCATTTTTAATATTACTTAACAGCCTTGTTACAAACAAAGTGGATCATTTGCAGTGTTTTTTAAAAAATTTTTTATTTTTTACACTGGCTTATTTATTTTCACTTTTTCATACAGGCCAGGAATATGGAGTGAATGCAATGTTGTTGCGTTCAGTTTCTGAAAACTTAACTCTGGGATAGACATACTAGAACGGCTTTTCAAGAGGTGTTGAGTGTAAGTCTCAGTCCTGACTTAAATCTGCTTAAAAAAAATCAGAGACAAGGTTTGAATATGGCTGTCCATAAAATATTTCCAACCAAATGTAAAGAGCTTGAGCAATTTTGACAAAAACAATGGATAAATGTTGCCCTAAGAGTTGTGCGAAGTTGGAAGAATCTTATTCCAAGTTATTCACAGCTGTAATGGCTGCCAAAGGTGCTTCCACCAAGTATTGACACATGGGGGTGGAGACTTAGCAAAACTGAAGTATCATAATTGGATATTTTTTTCTTAATTTGGAAAATGTTCTATAACTTTCACTTTAAAACTGTGGAGTAGGTTGTGTCTAATTGAATCCCTTCTTACATTTTAAGGCAGCAAACTGTGGAAAAAAGTTCAAGGGGGTGTTGACTTTCTATAGGCACTGTACCACTACAGTTAACAGACTGTTAACATTTATATTATCATCTGTTGGCCTCTGCTGATTCTAAGATGGGGGTGAGGTGAGCTCCTTGTACGGTGGATTACTGTCACTAATTCTTTTTTGATGAATACTGATTTTGCAGAGGTGGTATTTGAAGTTGGGTGGGTTTAAAAAAAAAAATACTTGAATGGTCACTGATAACATCCTAAATTTGTTGTACAGCCTGGATTGTAAACATAGGTGGACTTTTGAAAGGGGACGTGCTGGGGAGGGGCTTTGGCAGAAGCTTGGAGAGGGGTTGCACTGCTCCATCCACTGTTTCCAGATTTCAAAACCTCAGCCACCAAAAGCTGAGAAGCTAGCCAGCACCTGTCCAATTTCTTGTTCCAAGGATTACAGACCAGTTCACAACTGCACTATGATGAAGTCTGGGTTTCTTTTTAGTTCACCATCTCAAAAGTAGTTTGCTTTAGTTGGATCAGTGCTGTGACATTTGTTCATTCCCAGAAGTGCAAATTTCCAGGAGTGCACAAGTCCTCCAGGGCCACAGTTCTCTGTATTCCGGTTGAATTAAGGTTTATAGCGGTGTGAAGAATAGTTGCTAATGGAGATTAGGTCACCACTGCCATCCTATACTGTGTCAGTGACTGTGTCCTGACTGCATTCCTGTCCTCCTCTCTGTCCCACAGTCTGAGCTTGGAGACATGGATACCTGGCACGAGGATACCAACGCCTGGGAGGATGAGTCGTCAGATGCTGCCTGGGAGGCCGATTTAGTGCTCAGGTGATAGCACTTTCTATTATTATTATTACTATATTGTCTAAAGCAGGGGTTTTCAAATATTACCCTACAATGTCCGAAACCTGCTGGTTTTTTGTTTTGCCTGATAATGAATTGCACCTACCCTGGTGTCCCAGTCCCTGATTGGAGGGGAAGAATGTGGGGGGGGCGGGGAGCAGTGGAACTGGTTTTAATGTAGTCTGCGCGGGACTGATGGCTTCATCCTGCTCCCACCCGCTACCTCATAACTGGTTCTGAACCCAACTGCAGACCTGCAATGTTATTTTAGGCATATGTGATGCAGCTCACTTGCCAGCATTGGTCCCAGCAATTTTGCACCATTAGGCAATATCAAAATGCACAAAAATAACCCAGGAAATAGCCTAGGTTAAATTTCCTGAGATTCTCGCGTGTCCCATTATATTAAGCCTTCGGTATTACTGGGCTGTATCAGCCAATATGCTAGACATAGTTTGAAGAGAGCAGAGTTGGAGAGACTTGCACTTTCTCTTGAGCTATTTTTATAGCCTTTCAGACTAAGACAAATATGGGTTATAAATATTTATTTCTAGGCAATGTAGTAAACTATAGCCTCATCATATTCAGGTCGTACATTTCCTTGGAAAGATAACTGCCAGTGATTCTTCACCCATGCATTGGCAGCCTACTCTATTTCAATGAGACCAAACATATACACTATATGACCAAAAGTATGTGGACACCTGCTCATCGAACATCTCATTCCAATCTCATGGGCATTAATATGGAGTTGTTCCCCCCTTTTCTGCTATAACAGCCTCCACTCTTCTTGGGAGGCTTTTCACTAGATGTTGGAACATTGCTGAGGGGACTTGCTTCCATTCAGCCACGAGCATTAGTGTGGTTGGGCACTGATGTTGGGCGATTAGGCCTGGCTCACAGTCGGCGTTCCAATTCATCCCAAAGGTGTTCAATGGGATTGAGGTCAGGGTTCTGTGCAGACAGTCAAGTTCTTCCACACCGATCTCGACAAACCATTTCTGTATGGACCTTGCTTTGTGCATGGAGGCATCCTCTCTAGGTTTCTTCCTAGGTTTTGGCCTTTCTAGGGAGTTTTTCATAGCCACTGTGCTTCTACACCTGCATTGGTTGCTGTTTGGGGTTTTAGGCTGGGTTTCTGTACAGCACTTTGATATATCGCGTGATGTAAGAAGGGCTATATAAATAAATTGGATTTGATTGTCATGCTGAAACAGGAAAGGGCCTTCCCCAAACTGTTGAAACAAAGTTGGAACCACAAAATCATCTAGAATTAAAATATATATGGTTATATTACATAAGAACAATGGTGCAACATTAATAAAAATTATATTATTTTCTAACAAATGCGCTTTCTCCCGTGTTGGATAGCAGTCACTCTCTGCGGCTTTGGAACACATATGTGCAATATTGAATTGGCGCCTTTTCCTAGACCTTGTTGCTATGTGAGTAATATCAAAGTTAACCAGCATATTGGTGTTGAGAATAGAGGTCGACCGATTAATCGGAATGGCCGATTTAATTTGGGCCGATTTCAAGCTTTCATAACAATTGGTAATCGGCATTTTTGGACACCGATCATGGCCGATTACATTGCACTCCCCGAGGAGACTGCGTGGCAGGCTTGACTACCTGTTATGCGAGTGCAGCAAGGAGCCAAGGCAAGGTGCTAGCTAGCATTTAAACGTATCTTTATAAAAAACAATCATAACATAATCACTAGTTAACTACACATGGTTGATGATATTACTAGTTTATCTAGCTTGTCCTGTGTTGCATACAATCAATGCGGTGCCTGTTAATTTATCATTGAATCACAGCCTACTTTGCCTAACGGGTGATTTAACCAGCGCATTCGTGAAAAAAAGCACTGTCGTTGCACCAATGTGTACCAAACCATAAACAAAGCCTTTCTTAAAATCAATACACAAGTATTTTAACCTGCATATTTAGTTAATATTGCCTGCTAACATGAATTTCTTTTAACAAGGGAAATTGTCACTTCTCTTAGCGTTCTGTGCTACAGAGTCAGGGTATATGCAGCAGTTTGGGCCGCCTGGCTCGTTGCGAACTGTGTGAAGACTATTTATTCCTAACAAAGACAACCAACTTCGCCAAACGGGGGATGATTTAACAAAAGCGCATTTGCACGAATGTACCTAATCATAAACATCAATGCCCTTCTTAAAATCAATACACAGAAGTATATTTTATTAAACCTGCATATTTCGTTAAAATAAATCCAGGTTAGCAGGCAATATTAAACTAGGGAAATTGTGTCACTTCTCTTGTGTTCATTGCACGCAGAGTCAGGGTATATGCAACAGTTTGGGCAGCCTGGCTCGTTGCGAACTAATTTGCCAGAATTTTACGTAATTATGACAACATTGAAGGTTGTGCAATGTAACAGGAATATTTAGACTTATGGATGCCACCCGTTAGATAAAATACGGAACGGTTCCGTATTTCACTGAAAGAGTAAACGTTTTGTTTTCTACATTATAGTTTCCGGATTTGACCATATTAATGACCTAAGGCTTGTATTTCTGTGTGTTATTAAGTCTATGATTTGATAGAGCAGTCTGACTGAGCGGTGTTAGGCAGCAGCAGCCTCGTAAGCATTCATTCAAACAGCACTTTCGTGCGTTTGCCAGCAGCTCTTCGCTGTGCTTCAAGCATTGAGCTGTTTATGACTTCAAGCCTATCAACTCCCGAGCTAGTTAGCGGGGTGCGCGCTAATAGCGTTTCAATCGGTGACGTCACTCCCTCCGAGACCTTGAAGTAGTTGTTCCCCTTGCTCTGCAAGGGCCGCGGCTTTTGTGGAGCCATGGGTAACGATGCTTCGTGGGTAACTTTTGTCGATGTGTTCCTGGTTCGAGCCCAGGTAGGGGCGAGGAGAGGGACGGAAGCTATACTGTTACTCTGGCAATACTAAAGTGCCTATAAGAACATCCAATAGTCAAAGGTATATGAAATACAAATGGTAAAGAGAGAAATAGTCCTATAACAACTACAACCTAAAACTTCTTACCTGGGAATATTGAAGACTCATGTGAAAAGGAACCACCAGCTTTCTTATGTTCTGAGCAAGGAACTTAAACGTTAGCTTTTTTACATGGCACATATTGCATTTTTACTTTCTTCTCCAACATTTTGTTTTTGCATTATTTAAACCAAATTGAACACGTTTCATTATATATTTGAGGCTAAATTGATTGTAATGATATATTATATTAAGTTAAACTAAAAGTGTTCATTCAGTATTGTTGTAATTGTCATTATTACAAATAAATACATTTTCAAAATCGACCGATTTTAATTGGTATCGGCTTTTTTTTGGGTTCTCCAATAATCGGTATCAGCATTGAAAAATCATAATCGGTCGACCTCTAGTTGAGAATCAATGGTGAAAAAAGTAACCAATTGTAAAAGATACCTTTTAATGGCACCATTTTTATTGTATTTGTTTTATAAATGTAAAAAAAAATGTAGGATAGCCAGGGCACACTCCAACACTCAGACATCATTTACAAACATACCGTGTGTTTAGTGAGTCCGCCAGATCAGAGGCAGTGGGATGACCAGGGATGTTCTCTTTAATAAGTGCGTGAATTGGTCTATTTCCTGTCCTGCTAAGCATTCAAAACGTAGCAAGTACTTTTGGGTGTCAGGGAAATTGTATGGAGTAAAAAGTACATTATTTTCTTTACGAAGGTGGTGAATTTAAAGTTGTCAAAAATATAAATGGTAAAGTACAGATACCCCCCAAAAACGACTTAAGTTGTACTTTAAAGTATTTTTACTTAAGTACTCTACACCACTGTTGAGAACAATGGGCGGAGGCAGCAACAGAGTTAGGAGATGAGAAAACAGCCCTTGTCTTAATTTTCAAAGAAATGTGAGGAGATTGGAATCCCCAACTTAATTAGATCTATAATCAATAGCCTAACTGTTAAGTGCACCAAGCCTCGTGCAACCAAAACATGTCGGATTAACAATTTCACATTTGTGTGTTTTTAATCTTTGCTATGCTGTAATAAAAGCTTTTCACTTTTTTTTCTGTTAGAACAGTGCCTCTGGTATGTATTATTTATTTAGTGTTTGTTTACACTGTTCCAAATTGTCAGGAAAAATTATATTTATAATAATGACCCTCCTTTTTCTTGATCTCCTTATTGTTATTATTATTATGATCATCATTATAATAATAAGTAATGTCATTGTCATTAGGAAACTTATATAACAGCCTTGAATAACCACCATCGAGTTGTAGGCCTAAGAGCTCATCCTGTTTAGGCTTTATACCGTAACTTACTTAGGCCTGTATTTCAATACTTTATATAGGCTACTGTATCAATCATTAATTTGTTCATGTCATCACACAGCATACGAATCATTCATGATTTGAAATGCAATCAAGCATTTTCGTTTTTAAATTATTGCTGTAAACAATAAATAAAACGTTCCATTTCGGAAATTGCATTCACAAATGAATGCGACTGTTTTTAGTCTTTGCTGTGATAAAGGCTTTACAAATAAAACATTTTTGTTGATCTCCAATATTTTCCACAAAAAGTAACATTTATTCCACACATCTGACTTCCCCTTTACCTCCTGAGCAACCATTAAAACATTCCCCTCGTTTCGAGTTTATTTGTCCCGTCCTCTGCATGTGTTCAGAGTTAGTTATAACCAATTGTTTGATGTGATTATGATATGCTATAGGTCAGGCCCCATTGGTCACGTGCATGTGATGCATACATTTGTCACCTAACTAGAGCAAGGGTTGAGGGAATAGGGCATGTTTCTCCTAAACAAGTTAGGGATGTCAGTAACATAACTTTTCAGTCAGAAATGGCTGTAATTATGTTGCAGCTTCAGCAACATGGACAGCGCAATAAACACTGTTGCTGTTCTGTGGTGTTCACTGCAGCAGGGACGAGAGGGAGACAATGGTTGCAAGTCACACAGTCACTCGCTGTCAAGTCTGAGCCCTGCCCTACACAATCAAATCAAATGCGGTCGTACTCCCTCTAGTCATTTGTATCTTTGAATTATTTCATCAAACGGTGAGCATCAGACAAGCTCAGTGCGTATAGTTGATTTGGTTAAAACACATAGGATGTGTCATTTTATGGAAGAATACACGTTTAGAACTAGACTAGACAGCTCAAGGTCGACCAATATTTGTTTTAGTTGGGGACAGCCCTAGTTCAATGTGAAACTCCTGTCATGTTCAGTGTCATATTGCTGTCATATAGTTGATCTAAAAGTTTAATTGTTATCCAGCAGGTGGCAGTATATTAAGAATGTTCAACACAGCTTCAACACGAAAGAACGGCATTATTTTCACAAAGAAAATTCTGGCTTCAGGGAAACTTGTCTGGCAGTACTTTTTGTGAGGTTTTTTGCTCTCTCTACCTCTGTGAACCATCACCTTTGCTCTCTCAAAAAGCTTAGTAATGAGGTTTGTTGCAATCCTTTTAAACTCATACCTTTTTCTGTCGTTTCAATGTCTTCCAGACAACAGAAGATGGCAGAGAGAGAAAAGCGTTCCATGGAACAGCAGAGGAAGAAGATGGAGAAGGAGGTTCAGAGGATGATGAAGAAGGACCAGAAGATTGCTGTCAAGCTCTCGTAACATTTTTTTAGAGCACTCGTCCCTTGAGCCAGAAGGCAAAAAAAGAAACACTGAGACACACTTCATCATGCCATCCTCTAGTCATCTCCACACGAAGATCATCTCTACTCCACAAAGCGGTCATTTAAAAGAAATCTCTGTCCACCAGCCATCATTCGAGGCATGGCTTGGCCAGTGTGATGTTTGTTCAGTGACTGTTGCATTCAGCTATCAGAAGGCACTTCATTCCTGGGATGTGTTCATTAGGGCACGCAATGGAAAACGGAAATGAGCATTTCTTATCTGACAAGTCCAGGAAGTCACTCCCCGTATCAGTCCATTTTCTTCTGTTTTGCGCTGAATGAACACTACCCTGATTTAATTGCAGTTCGCGTGACCATACTCTGCGCAATGCCCTTTGGTATTGCCCTATGTCCGAGACTGGGTATCAAATGTCACTCTGGCTAAGTATGACACTGGGTTCAGGTAGATAGTTTTGAGTTGTCCATTTGTATTTCCCAGGAATATGTGTAAATATACTGGTACCTATAGTACAAGTGGAGTCTCAAAAGAGACTTATTTCTATGACATTGTCTTATTTATAACATGAAGGACAAAGGTGTGTAATTAAATGTAAGTCTCACTGTGTATCAGTTACATACATCCCTTTGTTGGCTTGGTTATTGTGCTTTTTAATTACGTTTCTCGTCGTCATTGTTCGAAAACACATTCTCTCATTGACGTTGCTTGATATTCCTGATGTACTTTTGCTGTACAGCCTTCAATATGCTGAATTGCACATTTTGAATTGAAGGCTTTAAAAGAAGAGTTTCAGACTGAGGGTGTGGACACTGTCAAGGGGATTTGGGAATTTAATTGAGCCTTACTCAAGAGTTGGCTGTGGATTCCTATGGTAATCCTATGGTTACTGATCGGCCAGGCTCAACATTTTTGACGTCTTGAATAATCAAAACATTTTCCTGTTTTGTTCTTATCCCTGCTTTTTAATACACCAAAATAGAAGCGGCGACTCTTAACGACTTTTGTCTTTATTATTATGTTGAATGTGTTTTCATTTTTTTATTTTACACGTTCAATGTAGCATAACGCATACAAACTCTGTATCTGTGTTATCTGAGAAAGTTTGGTTATCAGACATGGCCAACTCACATCCTTGATCAGTGATCATAGCAAATAAAAAGATGCAAAGCTCTGTGCTCCCCTCCTCAGTAATTTGCGGATGGTTAATAACAGAATCAGTCAAAAGATTTCATAAGTTAAAGCCTTTTCCGTTGCCTGGACCAATAACCTGTTACGTATCAATATGATTTTGGTATGGTCAATCGGTGTCGAATCAAGTGGATCTTTTTGTGATGGAAGTATGTGTTGTGTGCGAGTGCCCAGCAACTGGTGTATGAGACTGGAATGTCAAGCAGAAGGGTCTGGTTGCCATGGAAACATGTTTGCAGAGATGGCGCTGTAGAACTGACGTAAGGCATTTGCAATTAAACAGACCTGTTGGATTAGAATAACAATTGATAGTCCCTTTTCCACATTTGTGTTTTCCTTATACCATCAGTGGGGTATCCTGAATATAATATGGGGATTCTGGCAAAAGTAGTTTTTATATTGAATGTCTAAGTGAACGATGCCTTTTAAACATTGGTGTTTTCATGGTTATTTTAGGTGGGGCTTTGTGGTAAATGAGGGATTCATTTATTTTTTTCAGAGTATTGATATGGATGATATTGATAATAAAGAATATTGATAGTATTATATTGCCCATTGCATGGAACATTGGATCAGGAAGAAAGGTTGTTAGCCACAGACAATTATGAAAATACTGCTGACCTTTGTCCTTTTGCTTTCTTTGCAAATTCTTCCAATTGTTATCAAAGTCCGCATGATGGGGATACATGAAAATGTTTTTCTTTGTCAATAAAGAGCTCTTCTTTTGCACATTCCTTATTTTTCTATGGTAAATCTCTGGATCCCTTTTCAATTGTCTAAATGTTAACCAATATTTAGAGTCATGACAGAAACAAAAATACAAAACCAATGAAGCAAGTGAATTTCAAGATTAAATCACTTTTGCTCTTTTCATACTTGTGTGGATTTTTAGTATTGGAATAAAATGTCCTCCCAAGATTCACTCAAGCCATATTATTTCTCTGAACCACCCATGATTTATTGCATTAGGAAAAACTCCCATTATGAATAAACATTTTACGTGCCTGTAGCCCAGTGTCATTAGATATGCTTGTTCTCTAACTAGATTAATAGGGCATTTTAATCTCGTGCAAGGCAAATTCCTTTCAAATGCTTTTCAAATCCAAGGTCAGACATGTAACAACATCATCACAAATTCAATGTCTCTCAAAAACACCCCTGCTTGACCAAACCACTCAAAGACTGATCATGACCTACTTTTAGGAACGAAATGTCTCACTCATCAGTTTTTCGGGAAGAGTTGGGGTAGACATCGCTGAGGGATAATCTGCTCGGTTCCTGCAGAATTATAATTATTTTTCCATTGTAAAAATGAAATTGTCTCATCTGTGTCAGTAATAGCCATTCTAAGTAAACTATCCATATTTTATCCTGCTGGTATGTTAACCACTACTAGCTCTCTCTGGCACTATCTCAATCCATCTTTCCTGGATTCCTCACATCCGATCGGCCTCCCCTCCTCAAAATGCATTGGAGAAGGTCAGAGGGGAAGGACCTTGGTCTGTCTCCAATACAATTGAGAAGGATGCAGGGAGATAGGATGCATGGATTCGAAGAAAGACAAATTGAGACAGCCCTGAACTCAGCTAATGCTGCATTTGTAACCAAGTGGGAGGTGGGAATTGACCAGTTGTGAAGTCATAAATAACAGTTGAATGCATTCACATGCTATGAACTCGTTGAGAAACGCTAATTGGCTAATGGCCAACAAGCTGAGTAAAACATAAACTAAAAGTTCGGCTATCATGCCTGTAAACAAATTATGTTCAAAAACCATATTAATAGATTGCATTTTATAAAGTTTTATTGCATTTAACTGCCGAAAATGCTGTTATCAAAGGTCATTTCCTTAGTAGTTTATGTCAGAGGTCAACAGGTGAGAGAAATGAGAGCTCAGGATGATAAATGAGTTCCCCACTAGTAATTACCTGTTGGAGGGCCATTCGTATGTGGTAAATTCCCACTGGTAACGAACGCAGCATGACTCCACCCTCCCTCCCCATATAGATTATTCCTGCTCTTTGCTACCAGGCCTGGTTGCAGAGAGAGATTACAGCAGATGGAATGATTCATCAGTCTGCTTGCACTCTAATGAACAGAGGGTCATGGTTATGTAACGGAACATCCCCATATGGCAGTAGGGGAAATGGGTTATTTAGCATCGCATGGGACTTCTCATTCCAACTCCAGTCTCAATGCATCAGTCTGCCGGGTGATTAGATTTACTTTAATCCTCACACAAACATAGATGTATCGTGACATGTGAAAACATAGTCTGTGTGTGTAAACAGTCTCTGCTGATCTGTGGCATGACCCTTCTTCAAAGATTGTCGGACTCAGAACCACCATCTTGAAGTTCCACTCTGGCAAGTCTAATGCACTTCCATTGTAATCTGCCCAGGGGACATTGAACACAGCCTGAAAAAGCCATTGCATTTTTTGTTTGGTAAACACTGAACAAAAATGTACATGCAACACTTTCAAAGATTCTACTGAGTTACAGTTCATATTAGGAAATCAGTCAATTGAATTAGTCCCTATTCTATGGATTTCAGCATGACAATTGCACGATCCCTCAAAACTTAATGCCACAGATGTGTCGTGACAAAATTACACATTTGAGTGGCCCTTTGTCCCCAGCACAAGGTGCACCTGCGTAATGATCATGCCATTTAATCAGCTTCTTGATATGCCACACCAGTCAGGTGGATTAATTATTTTGGCAAAGGAGAAATGCTCACTAACAGGGATGCAAACTCATTTGTGCTCAAAAATAAGCTTTTTGTGCACATGGAAAATATCTGGGATCTTATTTCAGCTCATGAAACCAACACTTTACATAGGGTTTATTTTTGGTTCAGCGTAATATGCAAAGGCTCAGACAGAGCTCTGTTTAATTCATGTGAACTTGTTCCGTAGTTAAGAGCTGTTGTGCGGATGCAGAAACATGTGCCCTCGTGTTCAGGGCCGAGAACATTGTGTTCTGCTGTTTTCAGAGCTGGCCTCAGACATGTGGCTTTGCAATTAAGGATCCCCTTATAAACCGGAGATTAAACAGTAAATACAAGAAGTCTTTCGTTTAATTTGCTCACTCAAATATCCTTCTTGTTGGCATTTAAAGAGAAACTGAAAATCACCCATTGAAATTGGCACCCATGAGAACGACAACACATCTCAATTGGTTGTAGAACAATGAAACAGAACATAACAGTTGTGGATATATGCCATTTAGAATGTATGTTCACTATAAAATGCTTGGGACTAAAGTCTGCTAAACCCTTGGCACCAGAACATGCCCAAGAGGAATCAAACATGGATGGGATTATCATGCTTTAATAGTAAATATATTAGGACATTTGATGTTAAGAGTATTACACACAGTAGCTCAGGCACAAACAAGTCTGAGTTGTTTTGAAGCGTTGGTCTCAGACACCTATCAACAATTTGTTACACATGTACGCTCTACTCCCAGGTAGAAAAATAAAGAATAAACATTCATTAATAAAGCTTTGGCTGCAGGTTTAAGATTATTTTGGAACATAAACCACTACAAACACTCATTCAATTTCATCTCCACCCTCACAAATCCTAATACTTTCAGAAAAAAAACATGGTTGCTTTAAGTAGGGGTAACTAGTGCCAGCCCAGGACATCAATGATGCATAACCACCTACTCAGATTATACACAAGAGAACAGAGGCAAAATAAATACAATTAACAAAATCCCTTCACCATAAACAATGACTTAACTCACCGCAACAACTGTACACAGTGCAAAGTAACCGCGTGGGAACCTAAAGTAATAACTGTAGCATTAATATTCACAAGTGTAGAAAAACTAAATATTCAAATACTCTTTGATTAACGGATGTTGAAGTGCTTTAAGTTGAGGGGTCGGGCTGTGCACGCAGGGGTCGTGAGACCGTTACACATCTGCCCCATGATGAGTGACGTGACGGAGAGAGTGCAATCCCATGATGCAACAGCCGCGGATCAATGCTGCGATGTTGTAGACTGGCGCCGCCCCATCCACGCCATGCCGGGAATACAGCCAGGCCACTGTGGGCAACACTGGTACGGCCACAGCAACAAGATCAACAAGGAAGCTACTGCTCCAATAGCTTTTGTTGACCACAGCCATCCCGAGGGCCTTGCAGGGCTCCTCACTGCTCACCTCAAAATCCAGCTCCTCCATGAAGCGCATGGAGACCACCTCAGGGTCTGAGCAACACAGCCCTGAATTACTTAACATATAAGGGCTCACTGGCAGAACTGGAATGGGCTGGCAGGAGCTAGGCAGGCTTAAGGTGGACGGGATAGGGGCCAAGTCTGGGCCCTGCTGTGCTGGGATTTGTAGGAGGCTGGTAGAAGCTGGAAGGAGAGCATCTCCAACTGCACCACCATGGAACTTCAGCAGCTGCAGCAGGAGGGCGTGCAGGTCAGGAGGGAAGGACACCATCTCGGTCTGAACGGCCTTCTCCTCTGGAGCAGGGAAAGGGAGTGTGCTGCAGCAGAACGTGTTGGAGGGTGGTGGAGGCAGTGGTGCGATTTTCTCCTCCAGACTGTGGAGTAGAGTGGACACCCCAGGACCAGCCTCTGGGTGGCAGCGTAGCTTACCGCTAGAGTCCACTTCTGTGGACATGAGCATGTGTGCCAGGTTGTCGTTGACCAGCAGCCCACAGTCTGCCATCTCCTCCACCGCCTGGTCACCCACCTCCCCCTGCCTATCATTGACAGGGGAGTCACCACAGATGAAGTCCATGGTTGGCTCGTCTTGCAGCATGGAGCCGCTCTGGGCCATCTCCATGCTGTGCAGCAGGCACTCCAGCTTGCGGTTCTGGATGTTGATGTCGACAAAGTACTTCTGGATGCCCTTGTCCTTCTCCATCAGGCTGCTCTTCATGGTCTCCACAGCCTGCCGGAGCTGCTTGATCTCCTTGCGTGCGTCCTTTAGGGCCAGCTGCGCCTCCACACGGTGGCACTCCTCCTCGATCCAGTCCTCCCTCATCCTGCCCAGCTGGGACTTGAGCTCCTCGATCTCAGAGTCCCTGAGGGAGAAAATAGTGTTAAGCTAGTAGTTACAGCTGTACAGGATTGCAATGTTTTTCTACACTGTAGGTAGAATGTACTCTATGGGATGCATTTAGGAAACAAGCTAAACATGAGCTGTTCACTGAGAAGGTAACCTGTCATGGACGGTGTTCTCCGCTTCCCTCAGCTTGCTTCTCAGGTGGCGAATGGCCACCTCCTTCTGCTGCAGGGGGGTGAGATACTGCTCTGGATTGGGGGATCTGAGCCCATGGTTGTCCCCACAGGAGTGGTAACGTCCGGGGGGCATCCTTATGGGGAGAGGAGGCAGGAAATGACACGTTTTCCCTGAATCACATACTGTATGTTCTGCTGGTGAGACACCATCTTTTTCTCAACATGGATACTGAGGAAGAGGACACCCCATGTATTGTACACACCATCCTGTACGGTGTTCAGTACAACAAGCAGTGCTGAGCCCCATCTACAGGAGGCTCCATCAGGGATTTGGGGAAGGAACTAGGCAATGGAAAAAAAATAAAAGGTATTGGTGCAACGTGCATGACGCAAAACAGCTCGTTTTAGGGAGAACAAAAAGCTGCTACCGAAGGGACTACCTGTAGCAACAGAAATACAGTCATGGACGTTCCGCATAAGATAAATAAGTAGGGATTGTGTTGCATAGGGAATGACTCACATTAAGCCTGTGGGCTGAATTCAAGAGGGCTCTGGTTAGTTATTTTACAGTCCGAGCAGAAAGGCAAGGTTGAGCTTGTACGTGCAGTGCTGCCGTCATGGCAGCACAGGAACCCTGGAGTGAATATTCTGCCACATAGCAACACGGATCCCAGAAGCACTACCACCAAATGTGAGACAGTGGGGGGGCAGGAATGCAGCCAGGCAAGCCAGTCTGGCTATTGACTGAGTAATGAAATATTCATGACCTCTTCCTCTCCTATAAACCCAAGGTTGACACCCATGCACACAGACACAATAACAAAATCCAGACTGTTTATAAAATTATATAATCTTGGCATGCCCAATCCTGACCGATATAATCCCTGTCTCAGAAAAGGAGATGACAGTCCCGGCATAGAGCCTAATCTATCCACCATTTCCCCACCTAGTGAACACCCACCCCTCCCAGAGCAACAGATGCACCATTACAAAATGGACCCCTAGCCCCTTCTTCCTAGGGCATTTCATGTTGAAATGCTAGGAACATGGTAGTTGCTCTTGTACTTTGATAGGCTGGGCAGAATTATTGCCATACTGCTTTGAGCTATCCAAACATTTCAGATCTAGGCCCTGTCCACATAAGCAATATGGCAACAACAAAAATACCAGAAGGGGAAACACTGGAGGTTGTTTCTGGAACTGGCCAGTGTATGGGTGTGACATGGCTGTTTACCTGGAGGGTATTTTGGGGCTGGAGTTGCTGCTGGTGGATGAGGGGACTGTCCTGTATGGGGCATAGAGCTCTGCATCGTGGGATCCTGAGGGGCTCCCTGCCAGCTTGAACATCGTTAGGCTCCTGATGTGGGCACCACGACTGTGGGAAAATACATGCAGTAGTTAGGCAAAGCTAAGGAGATTACTTTTTCCACAACAGTCTTGTAATGTTGTCCATTTATCATTGGGGAAGGATTTATTATTATTTTTCATAAATAAAACATACCCGCAGGAAAAGATACAGCAATAAAGAAATAGCAGAGCTATACGTTTTGAAACAGTTTCCCAGACCCAATTACATTTTTGTTGGAAGTGCATTTTAGTTTAGGATAAGGCCGAATATGGTCTGGGGAAACTAGCCCTTTAAATGTAAACACCCACTGGTGGGGTAAGATATTGGTAATGGAGCGTCTGCTTTTAGAATGGAGGCAGTAGAGAAACAGAGCCACCCCATATATCACCTGCGTGAGGAGATCTTCTTCCCTGTGGAGTTGTGGGCCAGGCTCTCCCCTCTCTTTAGGCTGCCCGTGCTGCTGGAGGAGCTGAAGTCTGCTTCGCTACCTGCAGTCAGACACACTGAATTGCACCTCTTTCCATTCGATAAAACCATAGTAAAGTGCTCACTGTGAATTTGTGATGAACTAACAACAAAACAGAACCTTCAACGCTGAGTGAGTCAATTGCAGGTACAATGTGCTGCCAACCAACACGTGAAGTCTGACTGTTAACAACTACTAATCAGCCAAATTGAAAAACCTCAGGCCCAACATTATTTATCCAATCAGCAGCCTTTCTGGATTGGAACCTTGCTCAAGCCGTTGGGCGGATTCAATTATGCTGAACCTCGGGGCACCAGTACATGGCCCGTGACCTGCACGGGCAAAAGGAGTGAGGGAGGAGTGCCCTTCTTAAATCAAACAGTAATCTGCGCTGCTCGGTCATGTCGTCACCAAGGCAGCATGGCGCAGTGTCCAGAAACATATAGTATATGTTTTAATTTTCAAACTATTTTTAATTTGGAAGGCAGATAAAGTATTTATATCAAAAGCAATAACTTTTGCACGTGAAAACACAGAATCCTACTCAATACTCCACGTGCTTATTTACATCACTTTTGTTTTGAGCCAACATCAATGTGGGTTTCAAACGGGGTGCCCGGGCCAGATTAATCGAATCCCCTCAATGTTGGCGTTCCTCTGCACAGACGTCGCTGACGCATGCCAGACTTTTACAAGGAAGGCCTGGATAACTATTTTACATATCAGCTAACCACATCATATGACATATGTTATAGCAATCTGGTGCCCAAAGGCACAATTGATGAAGTGTCATGCAACAATTGATTAATGCATACAATGTCTGAGCAGGGGAACACAACCATTGAATACGTCCCAATAATATCTCCTTCTTCCTGCACTCGTTCAGTATTCCCCAGAAATGTAAAAGCATTGGATTGGTGTAGGCACGGGCTAGAGGAAGTTTCTACCATATTTCTTATACCAGTCAGTTCCTTTCAAATCCATGAAGGGAAGTGAACAAGTGTACACTGTGAGAGATATTTAGGATGTTGTCATAGGTGGGCACCAGATTGCTATAACATATGTCAGACAACATATGTGTCACGCCCTGATCTGTTTCACCTGTCTTTGTGATGGTCTCCATCCACCTCCAGGTGTCCCTCGTTTCCCCATTAGTCCCTGGGTATTTATTCTGGTGTTCCCTGTTTGTCTTGTCAAGTCAACCAGTGTGGTTTTCCATGTGCCTGCTTTTTCTTATCTCGCTTTTGCTAGTCCCCTCTATGTCTTAACGCTGAACTCACCTGTCTGACCATACTGCCTGCCTGCCTGCTCTGACCTTGAGCCTGCCTGCCACTTGTTTATGATCTTTTACCTGTCCACAACTATTCTTGGGTTTTAGTAAATATCAGACTCAAACCATTTGCCTCCCGTGTCTCCCCCCCACCACCACCACCCACCTTCTTACTATTAGTCGTGGGTTTGTACAGCCTACCCCGGCTCCCAGAGACCCTCGCTTACAACCTCCGGGGCGATATTCTGGGGATTGTGGAACCTGCCAGGGTTTTCTTTCTCAGTGCTCCCTCATTTTTGAGTTGCAGCCATGTTTGCCTCGGTCGACAATAGCGTATATTATTATGCTAATGTCGGGAAGGGCGCTCTCCTGGGCTACGGCAGTTTGGGAGCAACAATCCGCTATTTGTCATCATCTGGAAGACTTCGTGGCAGAGGTTGTTATGGGTAATCTCGTCATTTAACATTCAAACAGAGGCGAGGAAGGTTTTTGATTCTTCGGTATCCGGGAGAGAGGTGGCCCAAAAATATCTTGAATAATTTTTTAAAAATTTAACCTTTATTTAACTAGACGAGTCAGTTAAGAACAAATTCTTATTTTCAATGACGGCCTAGGGTTAACTGCCTGTTCAGGGGTAGAACGACAGATTTGTACCTTGTCAGCTCGGGGATTTGAACTTGCAACCTTCCGGTTACTAGTCCAACGCTCTAACCACTAGGCTACCCTGCCGACTCCCGTAGTGTGGCAGGCTACACTGTTGACTTTCGTAAATTGGCCGCCGAGAGTGCCTGGAATCCGGAGTACCTATTCGATACCCACCTTCACGGATTATCAGAGGTGATAAAAGTTTAACTAGCTGCTTGGGTGTTACCAGTGGATCTCGATTCCCTCATCGCCCTCACCATTAGGATTGATGGACATCTACAGGAATGCTAACCGGATGTTCGTTCCTGATTCGATACATGGCCTCAAGTCCTGGAATGGGCTCACTCCTCCGGGCTTACCTGTCATCCAGGGCCCCCCCCCATCAGATGGTAACCCCACCATTCTGACGGTGGTGGATAGGTTTTCCAAAGCCGCCCATTTCATCCCTCTTCACAAGAAGGTCAACACCCTCAGCCCAGATGTTTGTTCGCCGCTGTTGGCGTACCTGGAGAAGAGCCGCCCAAGCTCTTTTTCAAGACCACCTCCAGGTATCGTCGACAAGCGGACCACCTCCGGATTCTTGTTCCCCGCTATCAGGCAGAGGGAATGGTCAGGCAGAGGGAATGGTTGTCCACACGGGATCTGCCCCTCTGGGTGGAATCCCGCAAACTTTCCCCATCTTCTAGAGTCCTTAGTCCCACTGCTGTTACCCAGTCCGTGTTCACCCTACTTTTCATGTGTTCAAGATTTAAACCCTTGTCTCACAGCCCTTCTGCTTCTAGGCCCATCCCTCCCCCCGTGTGTCATCGAAGGTCAGCCAGTGTATACGGTGAGACACCTCCTGAGGGTTCAACCACGGGGCAGGCGTTTCCAGTACCTGGTTGAGGGAGGGTTATGGCCCAGGGCAGAGGTGCTGGATTCCCGCTAAAGACATCCTGGACCCGGCCCTCCTCACCGACTTTCACCGCCGTCAGCCAGGTATGTGCCCAGGTAGCATGCCAGGTGGCACCCCTGGGGAGGGGGAGGGTACTGTTTCACCTGTCTTTGTGATTATCTCCACCCACCTCTGGGTATCACCTGTCTTCCCCATTAGTGCCTGGGTATTTATTCTGGTGTTCCCTGTTTGTCTGTTGCTAGTTCGTCTTGTCAAGTCAACCAGCGTGGTTTTCCGTGCTCCTGCTTTTCTAGTCCTCCCGATTTTGACCCTTGCCTGCCTTGACTCTGAACCTGCCTGCCTGATCATGCTGCCTGCCCTGACCTCGAGCCTGCCTGCCACTTTGTACCTCCTGAACTCTCTGGTTTTGACTTTGTTGCCTGTCCACGACAATTCTCTTGCCTACCCCTTGGATTATAATAAATATCAGAGACTCAAACCATCTGCCTCCCGTGTCTACATCTGGGTCTCGCCCTGTGCCCTTATAGTATGTACGTGCCTCCTAACCCCACCTACACAAAAAACCTGAAGCCATTCCCTGCAGTGGCCTACCTCTGGGCAATGTGGACGATCGCTGCTCCCTCTTGCGCCTCGGCGGTGGTGCGTGCCACTCTGCCATCACCCTCACCCTCTTCACCTTGGTCTTGCACTCGGCAGTGGGCATGGGGGAGCCATGTGGACTGTTGTCTGACCCTGACAGGGTTTTGGAGGGGGACACAGACTGACTACTGGGGCAGCCAGTGTCATCTATGTAGACAGGTATAGCCAAGAATATGCATGGAACACACAGCAGTCAATCATTAAGAGGGACTGAACCTTGGGATCAGAAATCGTCCTGGGCATTTCTAGCACACTGGCGGCCATTAATTCTGCACACACAAATTAGATTTAGGAAGGCCCACTGGGCTAAAGAGAGACCAGCCCATCTGCCATTGCCAGTACTGCCCTGGCTGCTAGTGACAATACTGACAAGTGAAAGCAAATTCCTATTCATTTTATGTTTTCAGATAAATTTAGTGAGATTAAAATAACTATTTTTAGATTTTTATGATGCACCCTAACCTAGATCTGAAACATGGGAACAACATACCTGAGCAAAAGCTGATGGTCCGTTTGGAGTTGTCCGAGCTAATGTCACAGTCCTTACCCTCCTCCTCTGAAATGGGTGATTCGGACAAGGGTGACCCTTTCTCATTAGGGTGGAAAGGATGAAGGATCAAGCGTGGGATGCGGCTGCGGGCGCTTTCCTTCCCTGCTGACTTCTTTTCCTGAGAACCATACAGGTATCACAACTATCACAACTCACCACTTGCATTTTTGCCACAAGAACAAATCCAATTCATATGCGATTCGGTGTGAGTAAATACAACTTTGCGCATTTTGTTTTTGTCTTGCTACATTAGCTCTGTCACAGCAGCACAATCATTAAATAATTATGGTCTACTTATGTGACAGTCTAGATTAGATTATCATTCTATCACTATTATCATTCTCATGAAATTTGAACAAAAATATTAGTGGAATTGTTAAGATTAAAAACGATCAACTTTCAAAGTGTTGCAATGACACACACCTCATATTCCTGGAATGGTCCCATTGTGCTTGACGCTGCGTTTTCCCCTTTGGATCTGTGAGAAAAGTAACGGTGAGGTGTATTTCTGTCCAAGGCATCCTGATGTGGCACACTGGCACTGAACCATTTACGAACAAGGCCGACTCTCCGAAATTGGTTATGTAAATAATGTCTCCTCCGCCTACGTCCACCCCTGCCTGGCACAGACACTGACCGGACCTTGGTCATTAAACCAGTGAGCCCCAAATCAAATATAGGCTACCAGATTGAAAACATTTTTGTTTTACTTGAAAATATTTTGCATGTATTTCCTCAAACATGGAACAAAGGCATGAGACCCTTTCTTAAATCCAATAAAACCCAGGTTTACAGTCCTTCACATGCATGTGCCAGAGAAAATACAATCTAAAATCTATTATCTAGTCGCGAATGATGCTGCAGAGAGGATCTGGGTGTGTTTCTAACTCTTCATTTAGAAATGAATGAATAAATGATGTCCCACTAGGTGGAAAGCACACAGCAACATATTCAAACATCTCAAATCAAATTGTATTTGTCACATGTGCCGAATACAACCGGTTTAGACATGTACAGTGAAATGCTTACTTGCAAGCCCTTAACCAACAATGGAGTTTAAAGAAAAATAAGTGGTAAGTTTAAAAAAAATAGCGAGGCTATGTACAGGTACAGAGTCAAAGTGCGGGGGCACATCTATTAGAGAGGGGCTGACTAAGGTTTTCCTCAGCGCCATGATTCATTCTGCCAAAAAACATAATAGAATTATGACATTTCTTCCATTTGGGATCCTGTGCCAAATAGCCTTTTTGCTGTCAACAAGATGACACCAGAGAGTAGCACCGGCAAACCGCTCACTGAATATTGAGATAAGAATGACAGAATAATAGTGTATGGTGTTTTGAGTTTATATTGATTTTCACAGACCCTATACACGTAGTTGAATTCACCCTCTCCATGTTGACATAGACATACAAAAGACATCCAGGCTCCAGTACATGGCTGAATAAATCATGGTTCACATAATGCCTGACTGCACATTATGACATCACTCAATTCCTTATCCATTCCCCCTCTCCTGTTGAATTTTGTGCCTCTCTTAGCATCATCGCTTGAAGGAGTTGGTTATGTAAGTGTGAACGTGTTTGATCTTCTCTTTTTTTTTATATAAAAAATGACGGAATTGACCCCTAAGCTCTGATTCGTTCTCTCTTTACTGAATCCAGACTTTTTCCCCCTTAGCATCTGGACTGTGTCTCTTTATTTTGACTGCATGGCACCCAGGATGTTGGTAAATGTAGCTCAGGACATCTGCTGTCCCTGTCCCCAAGCAAACACCCATCTTGAAAAACACTGTGTACCCTGACTATCATGTCTTACACTCCAGGTATGTTTTCAGCACGTAAGAGTGAAGAAATAAGTTCAACAGCTAAACCACAAAGAGATTATACTTGAAGGCAGGTTTTTATATCAGATTGTATGCACTTTTAGTCTTCTAGGTCCTACAGCCCTGATATGAGAACACCCCAAAAGTTCACCTGAAATGAGCTCAGCTTTTTGTACCTCTTAAGGCAACTGAGAAGTGTGTCATGAGCATCACAATAAAACAGCAGTATGCCAGCATTTTATGCCTCGATATGTTTTCCTTTTAGTTTCTACCCGCCTTTGGATAGCTGGCACACAGCTTCAAAGTGGAATCAGATTAGGCAGCAGGCACAGTCTCAGAGCTACCAACCAAACCATGCCCTAGCAACATACTTAGCAACAGAGGAAAATTACTGCAAGGAAGACAGGCCAATGAAATTTGCAGACAGTTCTGCATCTAACAAGCGTGCAATAGGAGGGTTTTCCTCCTGCAACATAACAAAGGTCAATGTGGTTTACTTCGGGTGTGGCCTAGGGCAGTGTGAGGGGAGTGTTACAACAAGGTCAGGTGTGCTCCCATATGATCAAGCGCACGTGAGCCATTGTCTCTGTGCACATCAGCAGCAATCAATGTCAGGAAAATGCAATCAGGTTTGTACATTACTATACTCAATAGTTGTTATCATATAATGTCCATACAGTGTCTCAATGCTGATTGAATCTCAGCAGGGCTTGTAAATATCCTTCTCCTGGGTCATGAGGAATGACCCAGGTGAAGAAAATATCAAAGAAAACAGACTGAAACGGTGAGAGACTACCTGGGCTTGTCAAATAAAAAGCGCATATTTTCACTCCGTTTCAAAATATTTTAAAACATTTCATTTACCTTGCAGGTAAAGGTGGTCCCTTAGCAGATAGAATCCTGGGTGGAAGGTTGACAGCCTCAGATTCACAGAGAGATGTTTTCATCTAAGCCTGCCCATGCATGCTCTCAGTAGATAAGATGCAAAACAACGTGACCATCTGCAACAAGCTCTCACAGTCTCACGTCAGAATTCGTCCATGTTTCCCAAGTGTTGAAATCTTAAGATTAGAATTTTTTTTTTGAATGGTTAAGGTAAGGGAAACCAATCTCAAACTACTTTCTATAGCTGGATTGAACATGCAACCTTTGGCATTAGAGGTAGATGCTTACACCCATCCCCATCCCTGTCCACTTTCAAAAACATAAACCAATTTGAGACTAACAGCTCTCACTGTTGCCCATTGTGGCTGGTTTCCACATCATCTCCTGACGTCCTCAGACATGGATAGACGTCTAATACTGACTTGTATCACGGGTGACCTGGCTGTTTTGTTCACAATGTTCCTGGCATTGGTCCTACGGCTGGAACTTACGCAATCAACTGGGTATCAAATCCGGATGTTCTGCATAACTCAAGACTGTGTTAGCCCACCAGGCTAAAGTCTTTGGGAGTTAACATAATGTTCTGTTCTGCAGGCAAGGTTACTCATCCCTTCTAGTGGTTTGCAGTCGTTTATCGCAATATCAAATAATTTCTGGGTAACCATTTTATTTACCTTTCTGTGATTGTTTTAAATGAAAATGGTCCAAAAAATTGCTTCTTAGCAAAGAGCAATTTCTCAAACAAAAATGTAGCTAGGACTGTCTGGTAGTAATCTGAGTGGGGAGGGGAAAACTGAAATTAGCTGTCATTGGCAGAGGTTTGGAACGCTCTTTGTACTTGGTCTATTCACAAATTTAACACCTGGTGGTGTCACCAAAATGCCATCCCAGCAAAACAGGCTGACATTTCAGGTGGTATTTTCAAACAGCTCTTACACTAAAAGTGTATTATTATAATTTTCACAATTTCACAGTATTTTTCCAGCACAGTGTGGAAATATATAAGACCTCTGGGCCTTTAAATAGCTGCACAGATCTACAGGGTATGGCAAGCTCATATTTTAACAAGATAAATAATTTAGTTATGTTTAGTGGGTATAATGGTTTCATTTAATTCAAGTAGTTTTATTTGTTTTTTTTTGCGTTGTACTTAGACGTAAAGGTTATTTCTGATCTGGGAATTATCTCACGATACTGCGTCCTTAATCTGTTCAATCTGTATTTAGTCTGCCTGCTTGGTTTGAGTGTGCACTTTCGGGCAGTCAACTGTATGAAGCATGATATAATCCAATATTTTCCTCTGAGAGGGTTTACATATGGTATGGCACATAATCATATATTTAAAACCATATAAAAACAGAGAACATAAGTTTATTGGACAGGACATATTGTGTATGTGTATGTGTGTATGTGTGTACATGCAAACATGTGTGAGCATTCAGGATGATGATAGAAGCTGTGTTTCAAGGTGTCTAATTTTCTGTCTTTTGATAATGTTCACAAAGGAATACATTACAGTGTCTCCAATAAAACCACATCTGAAAATGTACAGTTCTATTATAGTGTTTTGATAGATTTTCCCCAAATCCAACATAGATTATCCTTATCAACCTGAATGGTGTGTGTAAATACCCATAACAATGGCAAGGTGTAAAACCTTTCACTTGCTATTGGTGGTCAATAACATCCAATTCAGTGCGTTCTAAATACACTCTAAATACTCTAAATACACATTATTTACAGAGAGAATACAGACAGCTCACATCGGCCAATTTATGATGGCAAAACGTTCCTTAATATCCTTATAATATCTGTTTCTGCAAATGCTGACCATGTTTGTCAATGTATAAGTTACAGTATGTGATGTGCTTCATGGTGACTTGAATGAAGGTTATTGTAGTTTTTAGTTTTTTAGTTTTTCTTACCTGCTCTGCCCAAGTTGAATATCAAAGGCAGGCCTAAAATCAAAAGTTTCCCGCCACATGTATGAATTCTTAATGGTTTGTCAATGATTTTAGACCATTCTCACAAACTCCAGCAACGAATGCAAAACATATAGTCTAGCCCATAAACTTACTGAAATATAGCTACCAAAATATGTTTTGTCGCTCTTGTAATCCCAGAAGAAAGATATCAATGCATAGGAGGATGGTCGCCCATGGGATTAATTTAACACGCAGTTGAAATCTTTGGCGCTGTCCACCGTCTCGTGGTGCTGAATATGATCAAGCGATGTATGAGTTCAAATTTAACCTGACCGTTTTTTCAACCAGCCCCACCTTTAACATTTGGTTAGTGCGCAATAGCTTAACTAAATTACATGTATTTTACAATCATAATTTCGAATTTAACTAAATACGACAATATGCTAATGGATAGCAAATTGTGATAATAAATGGGAAAGTAAACAACATCATAGGCTAGCTTGAAATCAGAATTACATGCGTATCGTTTTTTCCTATTCCTATTTTTTCCTAAATGTTTTCATCCAACTATTTACATAAACATATAATTGTACTAGCCTGGATGTTTGGTGATGATTCCCCCAGTTGCAAAGGATGCGGGTGTAGCCTAAATCACGGACACCACAACGAGTCCCTTGTTACTCCAGTGTTCATCACGAGTCTGACTGTCGAGCCCATCCCACTCTGTGTTTTGATATGTGGAAATGACACTGTGCACACAGGATTGGACGAGGATGAAGCTGCTAAACACGCACCAACAGTGACAGCGCGCTCTCGAAGTCAAATATGACCAATGTTCGAACAGTGTTGGGTTAAGTAACGCAGGCATGATTGTTCCGTCCTGGAATCGCCTACTTCCACTTCCCATAGCCCGTGTAGAATGACACAGACAATAATATCAGGGTGTGTGACAACAAGAAATGCATGAAATAACAACAACATATCTACATTTTGAAACAATACAGTTGCGTCTCAGGCAATGTCAGTATGATTGGGGCGCGGCTTAGAGTTTCCTGTCCATGGTGCTGAAGTCACTGGGCGAGTCCAGGAATTGAGCAGTGGCATCATCAGGCCTTTTTTTTGCTCCAGCCGTCAACCTTCTTACATTTCAGTCTGATATGAGTTTGCATAACCACACATCACTTGCACTATGCAGAATTTCTAAGAAAACGTTTTACTGACTTATTTTTGTGATATAAATAAACAATACAATATAATGCGCTAGGCAGAAGGCACTGAAAGAAGCCCCTAGAATGACACAGTGCCTGCTGTGATTGATCGAGATTTCACATCGCAGGGGACCAGTCACGTCCCTTGACCCCTCGCCCACCCTTGTAGCACCGGTTAGATGTCAATGATGAGGTGTAGATGGCAGGACAGCCAAAAAATTGCAGCAGAGTTAGAGGTTTGTGCAGGGTTTGTGGTAGCTAACTGAATTGTCTCCCTCAGAATAAGGGTTGACCAATGCTAATAAACTAGAATTAGCGCTAGCGCTACGCATCCTTAAGCTATTGGGTGTCAGTCAGAGTTATTTAGCAGTATATTTAGTGAATGGGCAAGCAAAGGATGTTGGTGTAAATCATGATAAAAAGTGTTTCCCCTCCCCCCCCCCCCCCCCCCCCCCACACACACACACACAATACCACATCATGACAAAGCAAATACAGTTTTTTAGATATTTTTGCAAGTATATAAAACATTCTCACATTCTTCTCTGCAGGTCCTCTCAAGCTCTGTCAGGTTGGATGGGGAGTCTGGCCACTGTACGATAACGGTCTGATTGGTGGAGTGCTGAAGAGATGGTTGTCCTTCTGGAAGTTTCTTTCATCTCCACTGATGAACTCTGGAGCTCTGTCAGAGTGACCATCAGGTTCTTGGTCACCTCCCTGACCAAGGCCCTTCTCCCCCGATTGCTCAGTTTGTCCAGATGGCCAGCTCATTTAAGAATGATGGAGGCCACTGTGTTCTTGGGGACCTTCAATACTGCAGACATTTCTTGGTACCCTGTGCATCGAAACAATCCTGTCTTGCATCTCTATGGACAATTCCTTAGACCTCATGGCTTGGTTTTTGCTCTGACATGCACTGTCAACTGTGAGACCTTATATAGACAGGTGTGTGCCTTTTCAAATCATGTTCAGTCAATTGGATTTACCACAGTTGGACTCCAATCAAGTTGTAGAAACAAGTTGTAGAAACACAGACATAACTTAATTACATATTATCCAGACCCTGGGCTCAAATATCGAGTCTCATAGCAAAGGGTCTGGATAATATGTAATTAAGTTATTTCTGTTTGTATTTTTTATACTACATTTGCAAAAATGTTGA
Source organism: Oncorhynchus nerka (assembly GCF_034236695.1). Classification (NCBI taxonomy): domain Eukaryota; kingdom Metazoa; phylum Chordata; class Actinopteri; order Salmoniformes; family Salmonidae; genus Oncorhynchus; species Oncorhynchus nerka. The sequence continues at coordinate 49,867,286 of NC_088409.1, read as the reverse complement.
AAAAACGGTTTTCGCTTTATCCTTATGGGGTATTGTGTGTAGATTGATGAGGACTTTTTTTAATTTAATCAATTTTAGAGTAAGACTGCAACGTAACACAATTTGGAAGGGGTCTGAATACTTTCCGAATGCATTGCCTAGGGTAGGGATGGGCAACTCCTGATTGTTGTCACACTTTTGCCTCAGGCCCAGTTCACAAACCCTACTCCAATAATCAACTAATCATGATCTCCAGTTCAGAATGCATTTGGTTTAATCAGCTGTGTTTTCTATGAATGGGAGGAAATTGTGACACTACTCCGGCCCCTGAAGACTGGCGTTGCCCCTCCCTGGCCTAGGGGCTATGTAGCTTCTTATCTGTCATGTTTGGAGTTGTGTTGCGCTATTATGCAGACACTTGAATTTTTCTTTACAGCTGAGTTGCCCTGGTCGAAACTTTAAACAGCAATTACCCCAAAGAAAAGTCAGAAACTATTATTATCTTGTCAAAATTGACTACAAAGTGTAAATGGGATCATTTAGGGTTATAAAGTAATTCTTGTCCAAATCTGAGTTTTGTGAGACTTGTGGTTGTGACTGCATCACACCGTAAATGAAGGTTGGGTTTCTTTCAATCCTGAGTGAGAGGTGAGAGAGGGAGAGAGAGGTGGGGGGTTTAGTTACTGTGGCATTCTTTCAGCAGTTTTGCCTGATTGGTAAGGTCGAGGACTATGTTTGAAGTTGTTTAATGGTTTTTGGAAATACACTGTAGATGTATGTATTCCAGAGTAAAGATTGTTCTAGAGTAGAGAGACCCACAGCATCAATTGTAATTGAGTACTGGCAGCGTCTGCTGTGACAGGTGGGAAGGTACAAGTTGCCTGAAAAATATCAAATCTCTAAATGTTCTAATCTCTCAATATTCATCTCAAAGTGCACCAAATTCACACATATAGCTGTTGCTACATGTAGCTTATTTTTATGTGCTGGGGGAGAATGCCCTTAGACCCCTCTACCGGTTTTCGGCTAAGCCCTGAATATCTTCAAATCAATCTACACACAATGCCACATCATGACAAAGCAAAAACTTTGTTAGACTTTTTTGCAAATATATAAAAAATGTGGCGCTCTGGTACCGCTTGCCGTGCGGTAGCAGAGAGAACAGTCTATGTGACTGGAGTCTTTGACAATTCTTTAGGCCACTTCACCACAGTTTTTGTCCGCCTCCTCAACCGCCCCCGTGGCCTCTTATGAGCGGCAACCCTCGTCGCCGACCTCCGACTGGGGACCCTAGCCATGGGTCCCAAATGGATGGGAGATTCCGGCAGCGCCGGACGGACGGGAGATTCCGGCAGCGCCGGACGGACGGGAGACTCCGGGAGCGGCGGAGCGTTGGGAGACTCCGGGAGCGGCGGACAGGCGGGAGACTCCGGGAGTGGCGGAGCGTTGGGAGACTCCGGGAGCGCCGGACAGGCGGGAGACTCCGGGAGCGGCGGAGCGATGGGAGACTCCGGGAGCGGCGGACAGGCGGGAGACTCCGGCAGCTCCGGAGTGAAGGGCGATTCTGGCATCGCCTAGCTGACTGACGGCTCTGGCAGCTCCTGGCTGGCTGATGGCTCTGGCAGCTCCTGGCTGACTGACAGCTCTGGCAGCTCCTGGCTGACTGACGGCTCTGGCAGCTCCTGGCTGACTGCCAGCTCTGGCAGCTCCTGGCTGGCGGCTCTGGCAGCTCCTGGCTGACTGACGGCTCTGGCAGCTCCTGGCTGGCTGGCGGCTCTGGCAGCTCCTGGCTGACTGACGGCTCTGGCAGCTCCTGGCTGACTGCCAGCTTTGGCAGCTCCTGGCTGGCGGCTCTGGCAGCTCCTGGCTGGCGGCTCTGGCAGCTCCTGGCTGACTGACGGCTCTGGCAGCTCCTGGCTGGCTGGCGGCTCTGGCAGCTCCTGGCTGACTGACGGCTCTGGCAGCTCCTGGCTGACTGCCAGCTCTGGCAGCTCCTGGCTGGCGGCTCTGGCAGCTCCTGGCTGACTGACGGCTCTGGCAGCTCCTGGCTGACTGGCGGCTCATGACAGACTGGCGGCTCTGACGGCTCAGGACAGACTGGAGACTAGCAGCTCAGGACAGACGGGAGACTCTAGCAGCTCAGGACAGATGGGAGACTCTGGCGGCTCAGGACAGACGGGAGACTGGCGGTTCAGGACAGACGGGAGACTCTGGCGGCTCAGGACAGACGGGAGACTCTGGCGGCTCAGGACAGACGGGAGACTCGGGCGACTCAGGACAGACGGGAGACTCTGGCGGCTCAGGACAGACGGGAGACTCTGGCGGCTCAGGACAGACGGGAGACTCGGGCGGCTCAGGACAGACGGGAGACTCGGGCGGCTCAGGACAGACGGGAGACTCTGGCGGCTCAGGACAGACGGGAGACTCTGGCGACTCAGGACAGACGGAAGGCTCTGGCAGCGCTGAACAGGTGGGAGCACCTGTAGGCAGAAGACGGTAGCCAGGCCAGTGCGGCGAGGTGGAATAGCCCGCACTGGGCTGTGCTGGCGAACCGGGGACACCATGCGTAAGGCTGGTGCCATGTACGCCGGCCCAAGGAGACGCACTGGAGACCAGATACATAGAGCCGGCTTCATGGCACCTGGCTCGATGCCCACTCTAGCCCGGCCGATACGAGGAGCTGGAATGTACCGCACCAGGCTATGCACACGCACTTGGGAAACTGTGCGCTCCACCGCATAACACAGTGCTTGCCCGGTCTCTCTCTCTCCGGTAAGCACGGGAAGTTGGCGCAGGTCTCCTACCAGGCTTCACCACACTCCCCGTGTGGCCCCCCCAAGAAATGTTTGGGGCTTCCAGCCGCGCTGCTGTGCTGCCTCCTCATACCAGCGCCTTTCTGCCTTTGCTGCCTCCAGCTCTGCCTTGGGACGGCGATATTCCCCTGGCTGAGTCCAGGGTCCTTTGCCGTCCAGAATCTCCTCCCATGTCCAGGAGTCCTGTGTACTTTGCCACTGCTGCTGCTGTCCTTTACCACGCTGCTTGGTCCTTGGTTGGTGGGTGTTTCTGTAATGGCATTCCTCCTCCTCTTCTGAAGAGGAGTAGGTATCGGACCAAGATGCAGCCGGGTAAGTGTCCATAATGATTTGTTACGAAAACAACTGAACACTCAAACAAAACAAAAATAACGTGCATCAACGAAACAGTTCCGTGTGGTGACAAACACTGACTCGGAAAACAAACACCCACAAACTAACAGTGAAACCCAGGCTACCTAAGTATGATTCTCAATCAGAGACAACTAACGACACCTGCCTCTGATTGAGAACCATACTAGGCCGAAACAGAAACTAAACATGATGATGATTTTTATCAAATCATGTTTTGCCTAAGCAGATTTCAAATGAAAATATTGTTTGTTCTGAAAATTATATTGAATTCATGTAACTGTTTTAAATAAAGTAATACAAATACAATCTTATTATCAGTTACAGGTGGGGGGTTGTGCTCTTCCAAAATGTATGGTAAAGCATAAAAACATTATTTTATTTCTTACAACATGCTAGTCAGCGTCACAGACATTCCATCCTCTTACAAAGACAAATAGCTGACCATAAGAAATTTTCTGTACTTCGACTTTGTATGAAAAAAATATCAAATTTTAGGGTAATTTGAGACCGTTTAGAAGCCTAGTTTATAGACAACCAGTCTTTAGTTCTTCTCTTGAAATGACGTCACAGATTACCCCTTTTATCAATTTTACCTTCAGCTACATTTTTCTCCTGACACAGTGGCTCGTCCCTGTAATCCAAGTCCCTGGGAGGCTGAAGTTGGCGAATCGAGTTAGTTGATGAGCTCTGGGCTGTAGTACGCTATGCAGAACGGCTGTCCGCACCAAGTTTGCTCGTGATATGGTGCTCCTGCCCGAGACCACCAGGTCGTCTAAAGAGGGGTACACCGGCCCAGGTCGGAAACAAACCAGGTCAAAGCCCCGGTTCCGTCTAGTAGTGAGTAGACACTGCAGTGCAGCCTTGGCAAAACATCGAAACCCGGTCTACTTTATCATTTTTTTTTGTCTTGTTTAAAAAAAAACTGCTTCACGGATGAAAATTCCCTCTACAAAAGATTTAACATGCCATGATTTTTTTTTAACAGTAACCAGTCGACCAAACTCGTCATCAGTTTACCTTATGTTGTTCTTCTGAGAGTTATAGGGCCTACTGACTCCTGAACCAGAATCTGGGTTTACGGGAGTCGGTTGAATAGAATCGCCATATTCAACGTATCCTATAAACATAGATTATGGTTCAACTGACTCCTGAACCAGAATCTGGGTTTACGGGAGTCGGTTGAATAGAATCGCCATATTCAACGTATGCTATAAAACACAGATTATGGTTCAACTGACTCCTGAACCAGAATCTGGGTTTACGGGAGTCGGTTGAATAGAATCGCCATATTCAACGTATCCTATAAACACAGATTATGGTTCAACTGACTCCCCACTGATGAATGAAGTGTATAATGCAGCAGGGCCCGTTGAGAGCAAAATTAATTTGAGGTCAAGGAACTGTCAAAGCTCTCCAAATGTAATGTTCAGATTGCAGATCATCAGAGAGGGGCTGTCAACAAAAAAATCCCGAGGTGGGGATACTGAACTGCTTCGCAGCAGTGACCAGAATATTCGAATGCACTACTGTGATCCATGCCTACTTTTCTCATTTGAAACAGCTGAAATAAAGAACTCACCCTGTCCACGTGTCTTACAATATTGTCAATACAGAAATTCAGTTATGTCTTTGACTATAATGTGAAAATAATTCATATTTCTAAAGTAACAGTAAGGGTGAATAATTGGCAACATTAATGAATGTATTTAAAGCAAAATATGGGTAATATGAATGATAGGTCTACGTTTGGTTTTTATTTTCTGTCCATTGTGAATGAAATCCGCATAGAGAAATGATGTGGTTGTGTTTATCAAATCTTGTTTTTGCCTTAGCAAAAGTCAAAATAAATGATGGCTTTTTCAAAAAATATATATTGCATTTATGTAACTGTTTTAAAATTTAAAAAATACAAATACAATACTACAATCTCATTGTGGTTCAAGGTGTTTTTTTGTTGTTACTGTAATCTTCCACAATATTTGGTAAAGCATAAATGCATTAACCTTACTTTATTTCTTACAACCTTCAGCAGCACAGATAACCTTCCATCATCTTACAAAGAGAAAAAAATGACTATCAGAGATTTTCTGTACTCCGACTTTCTATTAAAATATTGTCAAATCTGAGGGTAAATTTGAAGCGCTTGAAGCCTAGTTTATAGAAAACTATATAGTCTTTAGTTCTACTCGTCGACTTTGAAAAGGGTTGTAAGCGTGCCTTTGAAATGGCGTCACACACTACTCCCGGTATCACCTCTACTTGCAGCTGGGGATGGCGCCGGGCGCGTGCCTGTAACCCAAGTCCCCCGGAAGCTGAGGTTGGCGCTCTATGTCGAACGGGTATCCGCACTAAATTCAGTGTCGATATAGTACTCATGGGGTAGCCCGGGCCCACCAGATCGTCTACGGTGGGCTGCACTGGCCCAGGTCGGAAAAGAAGCAGCTCAGCAGCTTTTGTAACGGATGTGAAATGGCTAGCTACTTAGCGGTGGTGCGCGCTAATAGCGTTTCAATCGGAGACGTCACTTGCTCTGAGACCTTAAAGTAGTGGGTCCTCTTGCTCTGCAAGGGCCGCGGCTTTTGTGGAGCGATGGGTAACGATGCTTCGTGGGTGACTGTTGTCTGTGTGCAGAGGGTCCCTGGTTCGCGCGAGGGGACGGACTAAAGTTATACTGTTACATTGATGCTGTATACTGGCTCATACGGACGAAAGAAGTGAATAACATAATGCAGCGGGGCTGTTGAGAGCAACATTTAGTTGAGGACAAGCTCTCCAAACTCAATGTTCAGATTGCAGAGATGAAAAACATAATTCAGCGGAGGGAGGCTGTCAAAAAGCCCAGGTCAAAGAGGTGGGGGATACTGAGTAGTGGCCAGAACATTCAAATAGCCTACCCCTGTGACCAACGGCTACTTAATTGTGTGAGACATCTAAGGCCTATTCTCATTTGAAACATTTGGAATAAAATACTGACCCTGTCCATGTGTTTTAAGAGTAAATCTAAAGAGTGAAAGCTCGATGGTGGGCAAATGCTGCCCTCTGTTGGAATGTACTGCTACACAAAGGAATACCAAATAATGCTATTTCAACCACATGCTATTCTATGGACTGATTTAATCACGTTTATTCCTCCACATACCAATTTATAGAAATGCAAATAGACAATGAGTAGGTGTTCTAAAACTGTTGACCGGTAATGTAGATAAAAGCGAAAACTTTACATACTACAAAGAAATCAGCATCAGAAATTGATTTTGTGGAGTTTTTCAAAAATAGGTACGGTATTCGGTAGGTGGATCCCCTGGATCCAATCTTACCCAACTGTCATTAGAAATAGGGTCTGCATAGAAATAGGCTATAGTCCTAAACATACACAGAGTAAAAGCTATGGCAGACACACAATTAGTGCATGCATTATCAATCACTGTGAAGTTGTTTCCTGTCTCAAACAATTTGACATCTTATCACTGTGAAGGACATTGTCTGTTTGTTGACCTACTAACACCACAGTTAGTCAATATGTTACTGACAAGGCCTATGTACACATCTCAACACTAACCCGTTCAAGAGTGGAGATTTCCACAAGGGATTTTCATTAAGTCCTTTATCTGGAGACATGGTGGCCTTATCATGATCTGAATGACACATTTTTGAGGATAAATTATTATCATGTCTTCATCAAGTGGGCCTAGATATTAAGAGAAGTATGGTTCGTATGATTTTGAAGCCACTTGCAGTTCACGGAAGTACCATTGGAGGTCGGTAGAGTACAGCAAAAAGAGAAGCTGAATAGCGTAATGAATCGTGTTCTTCTTGCCATATATTTTATTGAATGGAACATATTCTCTTCGGTACTTTCATAATCTATTGATGCCCTCGGGGACAATGCCAGTTTGGTTTACGGACATAAATACAATATATATATATAACCGAGGCCCTTTGTCTTGAAAAGTCTAAATTGCATCTGTGACCTTCGTTAGGGATGTAGCACATCGCCCCAAATAGCTGAACTATTGCTAAGGTGTAAAACAAAATGGCCCCAAAAAATGTGCATGTTTGAAATAAATCACTGATCTTCATGTTTTCGTGCATAAAAGTTTATAGAAATGCAAATAGACAATGATAATTGGGTACATTCATCAATATAGGCCAATAGGCTACTCTGTCAGCTGGGTTGGAACGTTCCATGACCTCTGCTCTGTTGAAATCTTTGTCCACCTCTTGACCTTTGTCAACGTGTTATTGTACCTTTAAACTTGGCATCCTGTGGCGTAACTTATGGCGGTGAGACACGACTCCTCGGCCGTCGGAGATGTCTCTTCCGTCTCAACGTCCATAGAAAGACTGGGAAAAGTTCTCCAATAAGTAGCCTACATGAGCGTCTGCAAGTGGGCGTGTTTCTCTGTTGATTCAACAGTCTCGGCTCTTGTGCGATGTCGAGGGCGCGAACGCACTTTTCTGGTGAGAAGGGAACGCAGAAGTCTAGCTCTGACGCGCAGTCTATCTTCAGCTCTTGCCGTCTAAAATCGCTTCATTGTGGAGAGGGCTTTGAAACATATTTGGGACACTACCACCATGGACGTATTTCAAGTACTATCGTTATATATGTTACTGATCTTCATTTGGAATATACCATGTTTTCAGTCAGCTGCCATCATATCTCCTTCTGTGCCAAGGAGAAACAAGGGAGCCAAGATCCTTCATGATGGACAAAGGTCAACCAAATTTCCCAAAGAGATCTTCGCATCTTCTCCTATCTTAAGCCATCACGGAGAAGACTTTAATAAGGACGCAATTGTGCCCCACGATTACATGCTCTCCATATACAGGACGTATTCGGCTGCAGAGAGACTCGGACTAAACGCAAGTTTTTTCCGCTCCTCAAAGTCTGCAAACACCATAACAAGTTTTGTGGACAGAGGAACAGGTTGGTCACAACTAAAATGACTTAGCTATGTAGTCTACTACGGTTGCATACGACCAAGTGAGAATCTTGCTACATTTGTTCTAGATTTGCACACATCGCTGCAGCCATGGTATGCATTTTTTAATCTGGAAAATAAAGCCCCTTTCACAATAACATAAACTATTAATTTTACAATGTCTCTGTTATTGAACGACATGCTGGAGTTGCAAGTTGAAATGTGGAACAATTGTGTTCCTGTTCTACTCTTGACCCACAAAGACTGCCATAAAATAACATAAAATAACCACATCAAAATAGTGTGCTGGCCTATCACTCGATGGTGCAGATTTAGATGTGATCCAATCTAAATATGTAACAGCTTGAATTGTAAAATGTACCATTAATTAATGCATAAAACGATATTTCACAAGCTAAAGTGCAATTATCTTGTCAGCCTCAAAGTTATTTTAGTTGCACTGGAGCTTTAGGACCGTTTTATGAGGGACGCATTACGTTTTGTTGTCGCATTCAGTTCCATTTGAGCCCTTGGGACACCGTTTAAAGAGCCATAGGAGTACGTCAGTTTTGCAAAGTATAAAGTTATATTAGACTTACATTGACCCCCAGGTTACACGACAATAAAACACTAATTGAGGCCCTATCTAAATGAAGGTAGTAAATCATTCTCTATGAGTCCCCGCTTGCACCAAACCCATCCTGTTCAAACCTTGCCTTGGCGTCAGACTAGACTCAAAACAGGGTCAATTGAGATAATCATAGAAAAAGTTATATTTCCACAGAACTTGTGCATTAATTTAAACATTGGTGTAGGATTCAGTGAACACGTGAAACAGGACCTTACAGTTGGCTTGCATCAGGATAGGAATGAACATTTTGTGTTACAGATCGTCATGCCATCAGTGCAATCTGTATAGCCAACTCTGCAGTTAATAAACGGTTATATTTGAATGGGTTAGGGTGGGCTGCAGGTGGTGGGCTGCAGGTGATTAGGGACAGTTAACTCTGTAACCAAGTGATTTGACGGATTTGATTAGACAAACAACGGCAGATAAACACCAACAAACCGAACACATGTAAGTCAGCTTTATCTTTAGAGGAGAAATACAATCAGTTAACGTCATTATTGGCATTATTTCCCATCTGTAACATGTGAAAAAGCCTCACTTTCCCCCTGATTTTGATTTGATGTGTCACTGGCTCTGACCCTTCTCTGGACTCTCTGAGGGTTGCTTAGCATCGAACCGCTGATTGGAGTATTTGAACTCGTGATCTAATTGAGTGTTCATGTCATAACATATCAAATACTGTCTATTCTCCCATAATGACCCAGCTCAGCCAATGGCACATCACCAAAAACAAAGGGAAAAAATGTAAGACCATGTCCTTCGCTACGAAGTGGTTAGTATTTTACTGTGTACCTCGCTGTGCGACCGCCACTTTAATTGTTGAAAATATTTTTTTATTCCGTTCTCTCAGCACATTGGTGGTTTCTGTTAAGATTCTACCAGGCCCTCGAGTGTTGAGTTGTATTGTATAATAGACTACAACATATTATTTTGTTGCACTTTAAAAGTCCGAACAGTAATACTCAAGCGACAACGTTTGTGCGTAATATTTTAATTTTGCGTTTTTCAGCTATTACGCACAGCTGTTTTTTTGGAAACACTTGTACGATAGACGACATTTTTTGTATAAAACTGAAATATTTTATATTGTGTAGCTTTTCCCCTCTGCAGGTAAAATGAAAACAATTTATGCAAAACAGAATAGGAGACGTCCCTATGTTCGTTGTGGTCGCAAGGTCAGACAAGAATAAACCAAATGTATGAAAATGACTTTTGGCACTTGAAGTAACTCATTAAAACGCAGATGGTGCTCGCTGGCCTCGGAAACCACAGCACTAGAAGTCTCTCTCTCTCTTTCGCTCCTCTCTTCGCTCTCTTTCTCAGCCTTTAGAAAGTCGCTGCCTAATACATAGAAGAAAGCGTAACATCAATGTTATATGTTGTCCACAACCTCAGATAATACAACAATAGGCCTAACATAAGTGGTTGACGTCGTATCGTTCCTATTTTGGTCAGATAAATATGTAAATTACGCACAGGCTCCATTATGTCCAAATGTTTATATTTTCCAAGCAAATGAGGTGAATCGAAATGCGTATCTTAATTTGTCGAATCATATCTCAAAATCAACCAACTGCATTGTCAAGTTATTTAAAACAGATTCGCGCTGTAACTTAAAGTCAGCATAATCAGGCCAAGCACTTTTGAACCGGGAATGTTGTCGTTGGCAAGAGGAGATGAAATATAAGCGGGGAAGTATTTTAATGAGGAAGAGGGGAATTCAGAACTGTTAATTATTTGGTGACCTTGTATACGATTTGTTTGAGGTCTTATAAAAAACCTTAATGCAGACCATACGCGCAAAGTTACTGAAACAAACACAAGGTTTCACTCTACGTTTACTATTAAACTATGCAGGGTTCACAGAGGGGGGAAAGTATTGGCAACCAAATTCAAATATCTATTTCGAATAAACTCATATTATTTTGAAATATGGCATCTATGTTAGATTTATAGATTAATAGCCTATACACAGGGAGCAATTGTTTAGGCCTAGAACAGGCTACCCACAAATGTTGTTTTTTATTAAGGAACACATTTTCCAGTGCATTTAATTTGATGGACGGAATCACATTTGATTGATATTTCCCAAGACCACAGGTTGATCTGTCTCATGTATGCCTAGTATATTCCTGTTATCGTGAATGCTGAAGAAAATCGCACTGTGTTTGGGCAACACATTTTTTTCATGGTAGCCTTCAAAGTAAAACAGATTCGTTTTTACTTCAGCCTTTTTGAGCATTTCCCCTATTATGCCTATGTATAATTATATTTGACTGATAAAATATGACAAAAATCTAACTGTCTCGTAAGTAATCGAAAAATCTTTAGAAAACTGTGTTTTAAAAGCTCTAATGTATTTTATGAAACCTTGGGTTTTAGATATAAAAAAAAACACTGCACACCGCCAGTAAACCTTTTACAGCAGAAATGAACAATATTACAATTTATATGAGAGCACATTGCTTTGCTGGGATCAAATATGTGTAGCCTGGGCCTCGTGGGTCTCGAGCAGGGAATAATATATTAATTGTGTATTGTTCAGTTGAGTGTACAGTAACCTATGTCGCCTTCGGTCGGTTGAGTCTGGCAGAATCCCCTCCCGTCATATCACTAGGCCCCTCGTTTCTATGCTCCACAACTTTGATAATAGTTTCAGAAGTAATATTTCCCAAGCAAAGAATAATTAATAAACTGGTTTGATAAAATAGTCACTAATTTAATCAGGCTCTTCGTTTAGTGATGATAGACCTACATTGAAAAAGCAAAGTATTCTCTGAAGTGAATCATTCGGGATGATATTAGAAAACAATAGCCTACATTAACATACAAAAATGATGATAAGATTCAATTGACAATTCAATTGAAGTTTGCTTCCGAATTTCACATTTCTCCCCATAAGAATTCAAATACATAGGCTATATTTCGAGTCTTATCTAATAGTAAAAATTTACAACATTTAAAGTACAGGGCAAAATTATAGGATTATAGGCTACTGAACGGTATTTTGCACATCGAAAGGGTATAAAATCCAAAAGGACAGTGTGTGTGTGTGTGTGAGAGAGAGAGAGAGAGAGAGAGAGAGAGAGAGAGAGAGAGAGAGAGAGAGACCGAAAGAGGTAATTGCCAGCTGTTGTATTGTGATCATAGGCTTAGCCTACAATATTCAGGTTACTGTCTCAACAATTATATCTTACTAACATGGAAATAAATTGATTCAAACAGGCGACACCTTAATTATTATGGTAGTTGTTATGGTAGTTGTTCTGCTAAGTTTGCATCTGTTGATTATTGATGTTAAGAGTGAAGATGGTTATTATACAGTAAATTATAATACACCCTTTCTGCTCAGAAATGACGTGTCAGTCGTAGTTTGTCTCAGCTCGACTTTTGAATGGGCACTGAAAAACAAGAAAGAAGGCCAGTGGATCTGGCCTTTTTGTGAGAATGTGAACCCTCCTCCTCCCACTCCCTCTCCTGAACACTGTACACCCTAAGTGAATCTGACTGCAATTATTTCTTTTTATCTTGCAGACGATCTCTTGCACTCTCCTTTGCGAAGACAAAAGTATCTGTTTGATGTCTCAACCCTTTCAGACAAAGAGGAGTTGGTTGGAGCTGAATTAAGGATATTTAGAAAAGTACCCGGGGATTTGCAAACGTCCCCGACAGGTCTCTATGACATTCAATTACTCTCCTGTCGATCAGAACGGCTACTGGATGCAAGATCCCTTGATCCTCTGGATTCCCGAAAACCAGGATGGGAGGTTTTGAACGTGTGGGAAATGTTTAAAAACCGGCATCACTCTGCCCAGGGGAGCCAGCTTTGTCTCCAGCTCAAGGGCACTCTTGGTAAATCAGAAATGGAAATCGATTTAAAACAGATGGGATTTGACAGAACCGGTCGAACTCAGCAAGAGAAGGCCATCTTGGTGGTTTACACCAGGTCCAAGAAAAGGGAGAACCTGTTCAACGAAATGAAAGAGAAGATCAGGTCTCGTGGATTGGGGAGCAGGTCGGAGGAGGAGAGGGGCCTGCGGTTCAAAGCCAGGCGCCGACGGAGGACTGCATTGAACAATCGGCATGGGAAAAGACATGGCAAAAAGTCCAAATCTAGATGCAGCAAAAAGGCTCTGCACGTTAATTTCAAAGAGCTAGGGTGGGATGACTGGATCATTGCGCCATTGGATTACGAGGCGTACCACTGTGAGGGCGTGTGCGACTTCCCTTTGAGATCGCATTTAGAGCCAACAAACCATGCCATCATTCAAACTCTCATGAATTCAATGGATCCCAATAGCACACCTCCTAGCTGTTGTGTTCCCACCAAACTCAGTCCCATCAGCATTCTTTACATAGACTCGGGCAATAACGTTGTGTACAAACAGTATGAGGACATGGTGGTAGAGCAGTGTGGCTGCAGGTAGCGTCCTTTTCTTCTGCGTATTTAAACCCCGCAAAATCAAAGATAAGTCACTCGGTCCAGGTCAGGATATGAAAGCTGTGGCATATCTTAAGCATATAGACCCATGCGTTCTTGCCATATCATGGTGCGCCTAAACTTCACTCAAAAGGGATCCGCGAGAGACATCATTTCTAGCGTAGGCCTATGCAAGCATATTTATTTTTGATCAAATTTAATCTCCGTACAATCTCACATAGTCTTAGATGTCCATTTTTTGTGTTAAACTAATACCTACTCCTAGCCTACATTTGCGTCCATGTTTTTCAAGAGCATAGTCTATTGTTTTGCGAGGCCCGGACATGGATAGGCAGGTCGTCATAAACCATTAGTCCGCAGTAGAGGAGTGGGTATCAACATACTAGTGATATGCTATTATTTTTAATTTTTCTGAGCAGACTTGGAATTCTTGATGTTCCATCAGTGGATTCTGTCCGAAATGGGCACAGTGGAATGCACCTGTTCAAACTAGGCCGCAGTCACGGGATAGCCCTTGTGCATTGTTGCAGCTCCCTGCAACGGTCTTGTAAAGAGGACTCATTTGTAGCGGGTGTTTCCAGGCTCACTGCCAGTGTCCAGCTGAAACTATCGAGCTCTTCTGATGCGTTATCAATCGGCCCTAGCACCCCCCCCCCTCCAATCTCTCTCTTTCAAATCTATTTCTTTCTCGATCGCTCTCTCTCTCTCTCTCTCTCTCTCTCTCTCTCTCTCCCTCTCTCTCTAAAAGGTGAATGTAATCTACCAAACACACAATGGGCGCGGAGGAAAAGAGATAGCGCAGATATGCCTACAAGAGATTTCCCTGTGCGTCCTGTTTCATCAGAATGGAGTGCGCGCTCGAGTCATCACAGCCCTCGGGCAACGAATGCAAGACTAAACAGACGATTCTTAACATGGACACGGACATAGGCATTCGTATTGTGCCTGCCATTGACAGCTGACTGTATTTCGATGACTTGCTGAAGGCACACTGAAAGGCAGTTGGACCCGGTTGCGCACAGGAGCAAAGGCCACGTTAAATAATCAAGACAAACATTTGCATCTTCAACGTCTGCATCTTTACTAAAGGCACTTCCACAACTGACTGCGCCAATGTCATGTAGTCAGGAAGAACACCTTTTTTCATGATAATCGACTGACCAGAAAAGACTCGCAAACGAGATATTTAAATGCACATTAGCTTTGAATGCACTGCTGTTCATTATTTGAGCTGTAAATATTTGTATAGTTAAAACTTTACAAGCGCAACTTATGAAGAAATGACAAAAGGCATTTCTTTGTAAATGTACATACTTTAAATGCACTCAAATCGTTATAATATCTATTCTATAATAATTTTATTAATTGTGATGTACAGAGTTTCATGATAATCATATATTTCTTACATTGACGAGAGTAATTTAAGCTGTATAAAAAAATGTTGAGGGTGAAAATACCATTATTGATGTCTACCTCATAATTACCTAGGTTCTGAGTTCTGAGGTGCATTCAACTGTGTTAAATTCTTTTTAAATGATATATGAAATTATACATTTATATAGGCCAATATATATATATATATATATATATATATATATATATATATATATATATATATATATTAATGGATATTATTCCACACTATTACTGTACTAATAAAGTGAAGAAAAAAACATCCAACACTCTTGTGCTTCGGATGACTTAACTCCCCCCTATAATTAATTTCCCAGAAATCTGTGAGTTGATCCTCTGTGACAGAGAGAAAACATCGTTTTTAGGTGATTTATAACTCGGCTTGTTTCTAATGAAGTTACAGATATGAATCACACTAATTACAGTACCTAACGTTATTGTACATATCATGCTAAATCAAGTGGTCTACATGGATTTGATTTGAATAATGGGAAAAATTCACACTTCAATCAGGCCTTTGTGCATTTTTTCATGTTGACCAAAATAAGAAGTGAGAAGAATGTCTCCTTTGATCATTGGATTATATTAACTATGGAAAAAGAATCACTTGTTTTACCCTTTCTTACAAAGCCTGTATATAAGCAGATATGCTGTTTGTTTGTATAGTGTTCTGTTGCTCAACCCTATCTATGCATATTTCATTAATATCAGTCTTATCGGATCACAATGAATCCATGATGTACTTCCAAATTTGAACCATTAAATGTGCTTGAATTACAAAACTAGCTTTTAGCAAAGCATGGTGTTTTATTTCTAGCAGGGGATACAGATCCTTCTACCCATGTAGGATTATAGTTAGTGCTGCTGGTTACAGCACCGAAGCGCTTGACATTGAGAGTTATAGTTGTTGTAGAACTCATGCAGTAGAACTCAGTGGTGGTGGCAATGGAGTTCAGCTTCCTTTAAAAATGTATGCAATGTAAACAAAGCATACATCTTTATTGGTAGGAGTTGATATACAGTGCCTTCGGGAAGTATTCAGACCCGTTGACTTTTTACACATTTTGTTACTATACAGTCTTATTCTAACATCGATAACATTGTTGTTTTCCCTCATCAATCTACTACACACAATACCCCATAATGACAAAGCAAAAACAGGTTTTTAAAAATGTTTGCTAATTTATAAATAAAAAAAATATCGCATTTGCATAAGTATTTAGACCCTTTACTCAGTACTTTGTTGAAGCACCTTTGGCAGTGATTACAGCATCGAGTCTTCTTGGGTATAACGCTACAAGCTTGGCACACCTGTATTTGGGTAGTTTCTCCCATTCTTCTCTGCAGATCCTAACAAGCTCTGTCAGGTTGGATGGGGAGCGTTACTGCACAGCTATTTTCTGGTTCCTCCAGAGATGTTTGATTGGGTTCAAGTCCAGGCTCTGGATGGGCCACTCAAGGACATTCATAGACTTGTCCCAAAGCCACTTCAGTGTTGTCTTGGCTGTGTGATTTGGGTCGTTGTCCTGCTGGAAGATGAACCTTCGCCCCATTCAGAGGTCCTGAACACTCTGGAGTAGGTTTTCATCAAGGATCTCTCTGTACTTTTCTCCATTCATCTTTGCCTTGATCCTGACTAGTCTCCCAGTCCCTGCCATTGAAAAACATCCCCACAGCATGATGCTGCCACCACCATGCTTCACCATAGGGATCGTGCCAGGTTTACTTCAGACGTGACGCTCGGCATTCAGGCCAAAGAGTTCAATCTTGGTTTCATCAGACCACAGAATCTTGTTTCTCATGGTCTGAAAGTCCTTAGGTGCCTTTGCCAAACTCCAAGCAGGCTGTCATGTGCCTTTTACTGAAGAGTGGCTTCCATCTGGCCACTCTACCATAAAGGCATGTTTGGTAGAGTGCTGCAGAGATAGTTGTCCTTCTGCATTTTTCTCCCATCTCCACAGAGGAACTCTGGAGCTCTGTTAGAGTGACCATCGGGTTCTTGGTCACCTCCCTGAAAAAAGGCCCTTCCTCCCCTGATTGCTCAGTTTGGCCTGGCGGCCAACACTGGAAGAGTCTTGGTGGTTCCAAACTTCTTCCATTTAAGAATGATGGAGGCCACTGTGTTCTTGGGTACCTTCAATGCTGGTTCCCTTCCCCAGATCTGTGCCTCGACACAAGCCTTTCTCGGAGCTCTATGGACAATTTATTTGACTTCACAGCTTGTTTTTTTCTCTGACATGCACTGTCAACTGTGGGACCTTATATAGATAGGTGTGTGCTTTCCAAATCATGTCCAATCAATTGAAATCACCACAGGTGGACTCCAATCAGTTGTAGAAACATCTGAAGGATGATCAATGGAAACAGGATGCACCTGAGCTCAATTTCGAGTCTCATACAAATAGTCTGAATACATATGTAAATAAGGTATGGCTGTTCGTTTTTTGAATACATTTGCAAACAGTTCTAAAAACCTGTTTTCACTTCGTTATTATGGGCTATTGTGTGTAGATTGCTGAGTTTTTATTTATTTGATCAATTTTAGAATAAGGCTGTAACGTCACAAAATGTGGAAAAGGTCAAGGGGTCTGAATACTTTCTGAAGGCACTTTAGGCTATGATTGATGGTACTGTGTAGGTCATGAACTTATTGGAAGTCATAGGGCTCTCTGATTCAAGCCACAGGATAATTTAGTGTTTTCACTAACATGTAAACAGACAATGAGTGTCATTGTTCAGTGTTTTGCCGGCTCAGCGCGATGCTAAAACTATGTTAACATGTGGTGGCCATTCAAGTACAAGGAAATGCATTGACTGTCACTGATATGGTACTGAATGGATGAACCGCAGCTATTTCCCAATGAATTAGCCACCCCCCTGGGTCAAGTTTACTTAACACTTTAATGTTTCCCAATCTAAGGATGAAAAAAGTTTGAAAGCAGGGATTGCTTCCATATAGGCTATCGACCTTGGCCTGGAAACAATTAGGAAATGACTTTGAAATGTTATACGTTGTCCAGGCTCTTGTACAGTATCATGTCACTCCCCGCATGGTTGCTGGGGAAAAGAGAGGACACTAAGTGCACTCTTTAGTTGCCCCTGCAAATGACTGACACAGCAACGACTTCCCTGAGCAAAAACCAAATGGCCGTTCAGGCTATGTCTGTGTGTCAATATTGAATAGCATCAGGATGCTATGTGGCTAATGCTAGGTCCTACTTGCTAACTCCCCTAAAGTGCAGTCCGTTGGTGATACCCATAGCATGTTGATACCTTACTAGCAGACGTGCAGTACAAGTTTAAACACAGACACAGGTCTGAAAGGAAAGACATAATGTGTGTGACAAGTTGACTGCCATTAGTCAAATGTCCTCTATGCTCTTACCTTACCTGTGAGATGGCGTACGCTGCTTCTGTGAAAGATGAGGGCTTGGAATTTCAATTCCCCTTACATTTTAGGTCCCGTTATTTTATTGGACACAGGCATTATATATCTGGCTTGGACGCTGGGTTGATGGAGGAAGTTTTGAGAATGGTTGCATGCCGATGAAAAGGAAGGAATGCTTTCGTTTAGTCGTCTCCATCACTCACTCGTTAGCTTTAATGGTTTCATAAAGAATAACAGGTTCGTCCTCATAGTTGCATAATTGTCTTAGTCACCAGTATGGCGAAGCCATTCCGAGAGAATGCCTTGTTTAACATTTCTATCTAATATATTTATTTAACCAGTGTTGTATTGGCAAAGGCACAGCTCCTTTTTCATCAGAATATGCAGAGAATGTTTAACACAAATAGCCTTGACACCCCACATCTGTGGACCGCCTCTTCATGGTCCATGATGATGCATGATAACAAAGTCAAGATCTACAATGTGTTTTTCCAAACCGTCCGGGAGTCTCTCCAATGTCTAAAAACACAAGTTGGCTCCAATAGAGATAGACATTTCCCCCATACCTAACCCCACTGTTATCAGTGATGTCCTCATAAACTGTGCAGTGAGGAGATAAATCAAACTTAACATTTAGGCTGCAAGCAACTTTTCAGTGAGTATATAGGGAAATGGGCATAGTGAAGTATGATATAATTTTTGTTAAGTACGAGAACTCTCATTGTGATTTGTTGAATGGCTGCATTTGGGATGCAGAGAAAGGGAATGCTGGGACAGTGCAAAGGCCTGAACTCAAACTGTTCATGACACTATTGATGACATCAAATTGGAATTTCTTTATCATGGATTTTCAGTGTCTGTTTCTCCTCTCAGAGATTTCTGTTTATCTCTGGAAAGAGATTCCTCCTTATTCCTTTTTTAATTCGTTAATAGAGCCTGGCTGGGTTGTGGCTCATTCCCCAACCTCCCCTTTGCCTCACAGGCCAGTGCAAGGTGGTTTCTTTCCCTATGAAAGAAAATAAATACTCAGAACCCCAGAGTGTGTGACACAAATTGTGTTGGTTTAGAGAGTACAAGTATATTTGAATGTGAGAGTGAACATGCATGTATATTGTGTAATGTGTGTGTGTGTGCGTGTATTTGTGTGTGTGTGTGTGTGTGTGTGTGTGTGTGCGTGTGTGTGTGTGTGTGTGTGTGCTGGAGGACAGAAGGACAGCAGCATACACAGATGGGCAGATGAGTGCTGCAGAGTAGCGGCAGATGCCTGGACTGACCCCCACTGACACCCTGCATTGAACCACTGGCCTGCACACAAAGGCAGGGGCAGATCCAAACATTAAATATACTTGCTTGTGCCTTAATGCCAGAGGTCCCATTTTGTCCATATACTTCTTTTCTTCTGAGGCAGACAGTCGAGCGTGTTGAGTGGGGCAACCAAGAGGGAATGAGAGAGAAAAGAAGAAATGATTGAACCCTTTTCTATCTATCATGATTTTAACCTTTATATTTCCTGCGATTGACTCACAAGAGACAGTGATGCTGTAAAGAGAGGTGGTTGCCCTTGGCAGCTGCTCACTAAGTACGAAAAAAAAGGAAAGCACAGGAGTAGCATAACAAAGGACTATGGTGTTCCCTCTGATGGGGCATCTGCTGGGCTTCTTTTTTCTCCAGCCCTGTGGAAGGTTAGCCAGGACCCTCTGTGGCCCTATGGTAGCCCACCCTACCCCACCATCAGGGGTACCATCAGGCCATACGGGGGACAGACTGGCGGACACCTCCACTTCCCTGCAGATCACCTGCTAATTGTATTACATCACACCCTTTGAGGCCCTCTTCACTTTACTATCCATCCTATCTCAATATCCCAAATCAAATTGGAGCATGGATAGATTTTTGCGAGGGGTGCTGTAAATTGGGGTGAGGGAGGGGCGTTTGGAAGACTTGATCCCGAGGGAAAGGTTTTAAAATAAAAGCACTGACTGAAGACTCCACCAGAAACAGAATGTCAATTGGGTGATGTTGATTGATCTATATGGGGGCACCTTTCAAGCGCCTGTTTATTTTCTCAAGGAATGTCCCAGAGTGCCCTTTCATCTCTCTTCATCTTGTTGCTACTAACCAGGAGTATGTCTCTGATGGTGAACTGTCTTATTGCCAGGAAAGCAACATTTCCTCAAATTGACAGTGTACCAAAGGCTTAAGCACAGGCGTTACCGTAGACATATAAGCATATGCAAATAGATGCACCTCACTGAGCGCTTGTCCTGTGTGTGCGTATAGATAGTTTTTTCGTGAGAGCACGTGTCTGAGTATCTGTGTGTGAGACTGACTAGTGTTGGTGTGTGTTTGTATGTGAATCTGAATGTGCTGAAGACCAGAGTACATTTTCTCAGTAACTTTGACAATGCTTATGTTTGACAATGCTTATGCAAAGCCAGCACACAACCTCCCTGTCAAATCACATGTGTGATGGCCACGGGAGTGGTGGTGGCAGGAGGATGATGATTGGCCAGGGGGCTGGGCATGCCTTTCATTGGTCAAGACCTCAAGCACACACCATAAGTGGAGCTTGTCCAACCCAACAGAGTGATTTGGAAACCATACATCAGGTAGCCATATCAAATCATTTCAACATAGAACATTAACCTGGTTTGATTCGTATTTAGTGAGAACATAGCCCCTGATTAAACCAATGGACCAGATGGGAGAAACAGACAGAGGTCTTTGTTCTGTACTGTAAAACGAGACAGGGAGAAAAACGAACATGGGTCAGGGGCAATGATTCAGGAAGACTAGGATCTCACTGAGTAGGAGATAGAGGGGCAGGGTGGTGGGGTGTTAGGAATACTTGATGGGCAACTCCACAGCTCTGCGAAGGCAAAACTTTCACTTATAAAAATGGTGCCTGGGGTATCTCAAAAGGTCAGAGCCCAGAACACTAACACACTACATTAATCATGAGCCGTTGCGGCTTACCTGTCTAGCGTTTCAGCCACGCCGTACAGTTCACCTCAATTACGCTTGATTACGAGGTGTGGAAGACACAGCGCCCAGGCCCCGCCTCCAGAAAAGATCAGACATCAATAATGCAGCTTCAGATTGGATGAGCCTGTCTGTTACCAAAGCAACAGGGCAAGGGGAACATACACCAGGTCTTTAACAGTTTGCTAAGCCCCCCACCCACACACACACACACACACACACAGTCTTTCTAGGCAAAGCTCAATAAGCATTTGGATTTGGAGTCTTTGGATTCTCCGATACTGTCTGTTTTATAGCTCTTGTGTCATGTGGTGGTGGGTTGGGTAGCAGGAGAGCACGTACACACACTGCATGGTGTACAAAAGAGAGTAAAAGGCTTCACGCTGTCCCAGCCCCCTCACAGCAATTACCCCATTACGCGTTGGTGGCGGATGGAACTGTTACAGATGTTTTATGACGGGGGCCCTTTTCATTTTGTCTTCCCGATGAGAGACAGATTTATGGTGCAACTCAGTCCTCTATTCAGGAATGCCATCCCCTTCCCACCCCCTGTTCCCTTTTACACACACACACAAGGATGAGAAGTTCCGGAGTTGTTACATTTTTGTAAGGCTTCTCCCCCTAAAGTGGATGAAACATGAAAAAAAAGTGCATATTCAAATTAGGAGTAAGTCAAAATGTTTCAAGAGCAGTTTTCTCCTCCTACCGAGCTGGCCTATATGGTCACCGAGGTTGTTGGCAGCAGTCTAAAAGAAAAATACATGTTTGATGGCCCCTCCAATAGGTAGGCTTCCAGGCTGGCCGACAGCCTCTTTTCACGGGAGGGAGTAAACTGTGGAGACCTCCTCGGAGAGCCCCTGGTCTGTGGACAGATATCAGGCAGAGAATCAAACCAACTATGACACATTCACACCAAATGTTATCCTGCTTAAAGTAACCATCGTAAAAAAGCAAACAGTAAAGACCGGTTAACTTTTTTCCAACAGTAATCTCTTTGGGTTCTCAGTGACGTGTTTGATGTGCCGAGGTCTCTTGCTGTGGTTTCTTTTCAGAGGCTGTTTTGGTGCGGTTCCCCTAAAGTTGGACTGTGAATCAAATCTACAGTTCAGTAGCTTTTATGCCTTAGCAAAATATTGGCCATAAATTGATGGATGAGCAGCAGTCTAATTACAGGGCTACATACTAAAAAGTCCCCCTCCGAGTCATGGCTACAATTATTAAGGTTTACAAAAGAGACTATATGGCAGGCAGTGGGGACCCAAAGAGCTTTAAAGTGCTGAACTTATTTGACAAGTCATAACCAACACAAGGAGACATTTTGAAACAGGAGAAGGCTTGTGCGTGTCACCAACAGTTTCTCTTCAGAGAACAAACTGTGGAAAGTTGTCAGGTACAAGTCTTTTAACAAACAAGGTCAGCAGAGGAACAGTTGATATGAATCATTTACCAGACGGAGACAAAGAGGTCTGGCGAGACTAGATAGCCCAGAGGACCCAGAGGCCTTTGTGACCTAAGCACAGGCTTGTCGTGCTACACACAGAGAGACCACGGTGACATTTTTGATGCCGCTCTCCAATCAATCCTGGGGGGATAAATGTCAGATTGCTGATTGATTTTTCCATTGTGACATGATATTTGAGATGTCAGGCCTTCGTCGGTCACTGAAAATGTCACCATATGACATTACTTACACAGAAAGACTGTAGCCACTGTTGTTCTCAGATCTTCTTTCTAGACGGCGTAATACCTGCGTAATACCTGCGTAATACCTGCGTAATACCTGGGTAATACCTGCGTAATACCTGCGTAATACCTGCCTAATACCTGCGTAATACCTGTGTAATACTGGCGTAATACCTGCGTAATACCTGCGTAATACCTGCGTAATACCTGTGTAATACCTGTGTAATACCTGCGTAATACCTCAGGACCATTTTTGCTTTATGTTATGACATCCAACATGGTTCAAATTGGGCATTTATTCAAAGTTGAATTATACGATATGTAGTTGCCATAACTTTAGATTTTTATTTGGATTAGTTCCTTAAAATACCACTTTCTACTTAGAGCGACATAAATTATTGTGGTCTTTTATGGCATGAGGAATGTAGTGAGTTTTGTTTGACCAGATGTAACCTTATCAGGTATTCATTCTTTTTTTTCTATTCTTGTGTCTCTCACATCTCTTAGCTTAAGCAAAACAAAAAAGAGCTCTCACACAATATTTCGGTTTGCTCTAGTTTGACCTCTTTGTGAACTGAGGTTAAGTGAAAGGCACTTTCAGCCGGTGGAATCAAATGGCAGTAACCATATGCCTTTCAACTGATACAAAGGTGGGAGAAATGGGGTGGGGGCCGGGGCTTGCATGCTAGGGTGAAAAGGAAAGTGCCGTGCCGTATCTTTTTGTGCTGGTAAAGTGGTGGTGGTGTTTCTGGAGTGGGGTGAGGGGGGTGGTAAGGGGCAGTGGTAGCTGGACATGCTGCGGAACAGAAGGAGAGAACAGAAGAGAATGTCTAACTGAGATGGAAAAAAAATTCATGGACGAGTGCAGTGAGAAAACAGTGAGCAAACAGTGAGCAAACAGCATTCCTTTCTCTCTCTCTGTGCAAGTGTGTGTGTCTGTATGTGTGAGTCTGTGTGTATATCTATGTGTGTATGTGCGTGTGTGTGTACATGCGTGCATCAGCGCTTGTGTGTGTGTGTGTATTGTGCTTGGTTTCAGTGAAGATGTTCAGAGCTCCAGGTCGGTCTGGATCTGATGTCTGATTTGCTCCACTTGACCCTGTGCTCACTGAGTCCTGACTGACAAATCTCATCCTGCTCTTGAAGACTATGTCCGTGTCAGACTGGGCCAATGACTCACCAACCACCTCGGCATGAAATGGAAGCTAGCTACTCAGTCACAATGCTGCTGTGATACAGAGCAGAGTCTTAAAGTTATCTTTAGAGTTTATTTATGGTAAAACACATTGGTGTATGAAGTGCACCACTTGGTGTAGGCTTCTTGCATGGCAGGATAGCTACTTTTGATGTGTATGTGACAAATACAAGTTCTAAGGTGTAGTTGTATTTAGAATGAACTGGCATTTGTTTCTCTGATACAATATAATATTTGGATGGCAAAGAGCCTCACGAAACCCTAATGTGATTCAAGCTCAAGAGTTGATACACAGGGTTGATAAACGTGCCAAATGAAAAATGATTTGCTGCCCCATTACAATACAGCCCTATAATCTGTCTTTCAGTTCCATTATGAAAGGGGGATCAGACATTCTTTGTAGCAGGGGATGTGGAGGACAGGAAGTATGTTTGTACAGAAGCAACATTAATTCATTCCTCTCTGCGCTCTTTGAAGAGCACCAGCAGGAATGACAGGCTAAATGTTTCCAGAGATGTCACATTTCCCCAAAATCTAAAAAGGCTCTCGTGAGCACTCATCCTTTCATGTTTGATCCTGTGTTGGAGATTGTATGATAAACAGACTGGGGGTGGGTACTGGGATGTTAGTGGGAGGAGGGGGGCGGGTGTTGGATGGGAATGTACACCATGGTATGGCCCTGCCTGGTCTGCCACAGGATCCAGATGCCTTCACCAATTAGCTCTTTGTCTATTTCAGAGGGGGCTTGAAATGCAAGTCTGAATTAAGATCTGGAGTTTCTCTTCAACCTTCTAGGATTGCAGGAATATTGCACTGAATCAGATTAATTTGGAACTACTTCCACATCAACCCACCTTCCCTGTTCTCCCTGGCCTTAAACATGCCCCCCCCCCCCCCACCCCCTAACAGATGGTGCAGAGTTGCTCTACATTAAACCATTAGTTGTGTTAATAAACTGTCACAAGCTGATGTAGAAATTAACATGTTAGTAGCTAGGTTTTCTATCCAATTGGTGGACATTTTTAATGCGAATATTCTAAAATCCGCATGAAGAAAACATGCAAATTCTTCCACAAGTGATGTGTTTTCATCCAATTGGACTTAGCAGATAAAAATCAATGCTTTATGACGTAGTGCACACTAAGTTGTCATATACCAAATTAAAATCTAAAGTTCAATGTGTTTCTATTGCATTTTCAACTATACCTATAGTTTTGTCACAAAAACTGTTAAATAGCAAATGTGCCTACTCTGGTTTTGGCACATGTGCTCTAGTCAACAGCTCACAGATGAGTAGGCTGTGCGGGTAGGCTAGCCTACATTAGGAGATTATTATGGATTAGAACGAGAATATTTGTATTTGTCAAATGGCAGTCAAGCCTCGATCATCATGTCACCAGAATAAGACCCTCAACATTTATTGGAAAGGAGCATCAAATTCATCACTGTGCACTTTCACCTCTGAAGTTCATAATAACTTATTTGATCTGTAACCTAATAAACGGCATGTTTTCACAAGTCATAGTGGGTGGACCACACACCATTTCATTGTGTGAATCCAAGTTTACTTCGATATGATGGTTATTGTATCAGTATTTGCGCATAAAGCGTTTCCAACGCCATTTGTCGCATACTTAATTTAACCGGCACAAAAAGATCCCACCATGGTGAACAAACAGGCATTTATAAATTTGGACCCAAACTTGCGGTTTCCATCACAGCTGCACCATTTAAAAAGATATACAGTATGCCTTTACACATATAAGAATTGTGGATGGAAATGTGTTTTGTGATATGAAAACATCCAGTGGCGGCCAGTGCCGTTTAAGATGAGGGAGGACGATCATTTTTTTTCATGAAAATTGCCATATTTCTATAGCAGCATATTGGATGATTCATATCATTCATATTCCATTCACCCAGCTCAATTTAACATTGATAGGGTCAGGCTACTACATGATACACAAATTTGCTTTATAATCATCATGACGTTGCTACAACCTAACCTATGAATGAAAGTTTACAATGTAGGTGCAAACAGGTTGAGAGAAAAATTGTCCAACAGTTGCAAACTAGAGTTTCTATTTGACAAATTCTGATATATTTATCCCGGTTTTGTTCCTTTTGCTTCCATTTAAGAACAGTTTTTTTCAACAGAATTGGCGGCTTGAATACAACCTTGATCACACGTAAAAACAGACCACTTTCATAGCAGCCACATTGTATTCCTTCTCGTATCTACACGCTCTCCTTCTCTCACCTGGACTTAAATGCACAACACATCAGCTGTACTACATGATTCCATACCTGTTATTTCATAGATTTGATGTCTTCACTATTATTCTACAATGTAGAACATTTTAAAATATAGAAAACCCTTGAATGAGTAGGTGTTCTAAAACATTTGACCGGTACTGTATATCTCTCTCTCTTGCTTTGGTCTTCATTTTTGAGGAACTTAATTTGTTCAAAATTGTTCAACGATGGTCTTTCTCTCGCTTTGAGTCAACCACTCACCTGCAGTGCTAGCTAGCTATAGCTTAATCTTTCAGTACTATATTTATTCTCTGATTCTCTGAGTTGACAACAGGTCAGTTCATGCTGCAAGAGCTCTAATAGGTTGGAGGACATCTTCTGGAAGTTGTCATATTTACTGTTTTAGTCTATAGCAGGGGGTGTGAACCATGATCCTCCTGGGTTTTGTATTGAAGTCAGTGTACCCAGAGAAGGACGGAAGCTAACTGTCCTCCGGCTACACCATGGTGCTACCCTACAGAGTGCTGTTGAGGCTACTGTAGACCTTCATTGCAAAACAGTGTGTTTTAATAAATGATTTGGTAACATGTGAACATATTTAGTATAGTTTTATCTAAAACATTTAAATATTTTTATTTTTATGAAATTCACTGAGGATGGTCCTTCACTTCCTCCTCTGAGGAGTCTCCCCTGCTTAAGTTGGTATGTAGATATATTTACATTTAACAGTACACTTTAAAAAGCGACTGAACACACCGATTCCGCATGTGTTTTTCTGCTGATCATCATAAAAAATTTGATTTCAGTCTTCGTGGTATGGTTTGATATGGGTGTGTTATCATACCCTGGCAGCCACTGATGTTTGTGCCTCTTGAGGCACCGTAGCAACAACATAGCCAGTGCCACTTCCTGAAAATAGTCAGAATTAATCTAATATAAATCAAGAAATCAGTAATTCATGTTGACGTTTTTACAGAGGAGATTTTAGTCGTGCAATTTGACATCTAGCTAAGATGTTTGGTGCAGTATTTCTCAAGTAAAAACAATGTGTGACGTGGTGTCTTATGTGAACAAGTCCGAGGCGCAGCGCACTGACCATGAGACAGACCTGTCCACATTACTCAGTGCCTCAGAAGATAGAGAGCAATCACTGCAGCTGTTTCTCTGTGCATGCCAATTTCTCCCTAGGCGTTGCCAACATGTGTTACTGGGCAAAAGGGGGCATGATTGTTGACATACTTGTATCCAACCCAACATTCAAGTGTACCCTTATTTCCTGACTAAACCATCTTGCACATCTCAGTTTTGGACTATACTGACTTTATGACCAAAATGATCCTACTTACACTTTGTAGTCAATTTTGACACTAGAATAAATGTTCCTAACTCATATCGATGCCACATTAGTCGTTTTCAACCTGAAAAGTTGGTTCTTTGGTTCAGTTCCGCAACGTCTCAGTCAAGTCGTTAAACCAATAACATGTTCCATTTCATTGTTAAAACAAACTGCTTGTAACAAATTGGGCCAAATGGATTGCATCACAAGCATAACATTGAAAACAATGAAAATGTCAAATAAAACTGATCCATATCCAGCATCTTGATGGAAGAACTTGGCTCTCTGCAGAGAGATGCTAACCGATCTACTAAGTTCAGCAGCAACGCCCAAGTGAAAGCAACAGGGTAGTTAGTATCTGATGTATAATACAGTTCTGGGCATTAAAAGCTTGCTTTCTCAAAATGACTTGCTGCAGTAAGGTACTGCAACGGTCATAGTATGAAGAAGGTGTGGACCAAAGCGCAGCGTGGTACGTGTTCATGATGTTTTATTTACTGAACACTGAAATACAAAATAACAACGTGAAAGAAACAAAACTGTCCTGTAAGGTGCAGAAAACACTAAACGGAAAATAATCACCCACAAAACACAGGTGGGAAAAGGCTACCTAAGTATGATTCTCAATCAGAGACAACGAACGACACCTGCCTCTGATTGAGAACTATACTAGGCCAAACACGTAGAAAATATAACATAGAAAAAGGAACATAGACAACCCACCCCAACTCACGCCCTGACCAACCTAACACAAAGACATAAAAAAGAAACTAAGGTCAGAACGTGACAGGTACAATGTTTTTATGACTAACTCTCTTGCAAGATGATCCCAACAATCATTTAACAGCAATACATGAAATACGTTTCTGAATACGCCTCTAATGGTGCAATAACGTCCCCTTTGAAACACATATATTTTGAATGCCGAAATTAGAAAAAATATGAAATTCCCTTAAATTGATGGCTTTTTGCAAATCCAATCAGTTGATTGCATTTTTCTGATTGAAATGATGTGGAAACAATGTTGATTCCACCAGTTTCTTTGCCCAGTGCAAAGCTAGTTGAGTATTCTGTGTCCAAACACGCCGTTAGTGAACAATAAAGGGCTCTCAGAGAAAACTCCGGAACAGAGGCAGTAAAGTGAATGTTAACTGAATCAAGAAAGAAAAGAGAGAGAGAGAGACAGAAACAAATCTAGCTCTCGTAAAAATAGAACATAAAAAATATCAGAACGGTAGTGAAACACCTTTTCACTTTTCTTAATAAAACCCTTAAAGAAGCCTGCATTAATGGGTATGGTTTCATAACACAGGTCCATTTAAATGTCTATAAGTCCTATTAAATTGCTCTGGTCATATTTAGGATGCTTAACCGCTCACCTCACAGACCTGATCAATGGAAGTATTGGGTTTCCCTATAAGTAAATACCCCTGAATGTGTAGTGTGAGATATGAATGGAGTTCTTATGGGTGACACATTTTGTCACCACAAGCAACTACAACAAATCTATTCAGAAGCAGTATAATTGGTCAAATGGATGGTAGATCACTGGATCACATTTAGTTTTTTTTTTCCATTGGTCTCTCCTAGGAGGAGCAAGTGCACTGTGACAGAGAGAATGTGGGTGTGTGGAGGAATGGATCTGTCAAAGTAAGGAGGATTGCCTCACTAGTTCACAAACAGCCCAGCAAGAAAACCAAAAAGAACTTGTATCAACATAACCAAAGAATGCCCATGGAAGTTCACATACTACATCCAATTAGCACAGTTTATCTGTGCCTGGGTGGGAACGCTTCCCATTGGACAATACCTACACACACGTACGCACGCACGCACAGATGCCAAAAGAACACATGCCTCCATCCACCTTGGAGAAAGTAGTGGTGGCTGTATTTTCCCAGGGGCTGGCTAGCCATGATGATGGCATAGGCTAAGAGCTCCTGGTGGGTTTGGTATGAGCCGTCAGCGAGAAGGGCATTCCAGAGTCCCCGCCAGGCTGACCGGCAGTGGCTGCTCCTCTCATCCCTCCAAGGCGATGCACCACTACTGCCAGCAGGGTGCCCTCTGACGGGCACATCTCCTTAACATGGGGGGAGGTGGGGGAAAGATGGATGAAGAGAGGGATGGAGAGAGAAAGAGAGAGAGAGAGAGAGAGAGAGAGAGTGAGAGAGAGAGAGAGAGAGAGAGAGAGAGATCGGTAGTATGGCCCTCCAATAGCAGTACACTGAGGCGCTTTTACACGTATGATGAGAGGTCTAATGACGAGACAGAATAATGTGACAGCATATTGCGAAATGTCATTCTAATTGTCAATGATTGATGCAGTTGTTATGTGTGGTGTCTTGCAGCAAACTGAAGCATGATATCTGAACCATCATCGCTTTTACTTGCTATATTGTATTTACTTTGCCACCATGGCCTTTTTTGCATTTACCTCCCTTCTCACCTAATTTGCTCACATTGTATATAGACTTGTTTTTTTATTTTTTATTTTTTTACTGTATTATTGACTGTATGTTTGTTTTACTCCATGTGTAACTCTGTGTCGTTGTATGTGTCGAACTGCTTTGCTTTATCTTGGCCAGGTCGCAATTGTAAATGAGAACTTGTTCTCAACTTGCTTACCTGGTTAAATAAAGGTGAAATAAATAAAATAAAAATAAAAATTACACAATACGAGGTCACATCCTGAAGAGGATAGACCAGAGAGCCTGTGAGGACTTAGCCATGTCTATTTGGCTTGACTCCCTGACCCCTGGGTGACCCAAGTACTTAGGGCTTGGGATTTCTATTCAGTGTTTAGTCTTTTCTCCACTTCTGCTGGAAGATGTTGCAATTTGCTACCTCAAACAAAACACAGCAAGCCAAAGAACCATTGCCAAAATGCGACAAGCATTTCAGAATTCTTAGAAATGAACAGCAAACGAACTGACAAAAGCATTGGAGCCATTCAGTTGTGTCAATAAAAGTGTGGATTTATAGACATGTCGATTTTACAACTCTTCAGTCCGAGGACCAACACTATCCACTTACTGCTGGTTGGCCACGTAAAATGGCTCAAGTGTTTATGCTATGCAGCCAGTGGCTTGTATCTGCTCTCGGTCACAACATTTACATTTACATTTAAGTCATTTAGCAGACGCTCTTATCCAGAGCGACTTACAAATTGGTGCGTTCACCTTAAGACATCCAGTGGAACAGCCACTTTACAATAGTGCATCTAAATCTTTTAAGGGGGTGAGAAGGATTACTTTATCCTATCCTAGGTATTCCTGAAAGAGGTGGGGTTTCAGGTGTCTCCGGAAGGTGGTGATTGACTCCGCTGTCCTGGCGTCGTGAGGGAGTTTGTTCCACCATTGGGGGGCCAGAGCAGCGAACAGTTTTGACTGGGCTGCGCGGGAACTGTACTTCCTCAGTTGTAGGGAGGCGAGCAGGCCAGAGGTGGATGAACGCAGTGCCCTTGTTTGGGTGTAGGGCCTGATCAGAGCCTGGAGGTACTGAGGTGCCGTTCCCCTCACAGCTCCGTAGGCAAGCACCATGGTCTTGTAGCGGATGCGAGCTTCAACTGGAAGCCAGTGGAGAGAGCGGAGGAGCGGGGTGACGTGAGAGAACTTGGGAAGGTTGAACACCAGACGGGCTGCGGCGTTCTGGATGAGTTGTAGGGGTTTAATGGCACAGGCAGGGAGCCCAGCCAACAGCGAGTTGCAGTAATCCAGACGGGAGATGACAAGTGCCTGGATTAGGACCTGCGCCGCTTCCTGTGTGAGGCAGGGTCGTACTCTGCGGATGTTGTAGAGCATGAACCTACAAGAACGGGCCACCGCCTTGATGTTAGTTGAGAACGACAGGATGTTGTCCAGGATCACGCCAAGGTTCTTAGCGCTCTGGGAGGAGGACACAATGGAGTTGTCAACCGTGATGGCGAGATCATGGAATGGGCAGTCCTTCCCCGGGAGGAAGAGCAGCTCCGTCTTGCCGAGGTTCAGCTTGAGGTGGTGATCCGTCATCCACACTGATATGTCTGCCAGACATGCAGAGATGCGATTCGCCACCTGGTCATCAGAAGGGGGAAAGGAGAAGATTAATTGTGTGTCGTCGTGACAACAGCTAAGGCATGACATGTTTGCCTGGAGGATTCTATGTCGGGTAAAGAAACCATTAACATCAACTTGTGGGAAGTATGGCAAGCAGTGCAGGGTATAAGAGATGCTGCATGTGTGTGTGTGTGTTTGTGTGTGTGTGCGTGAGTGCATGTGTGTGTGTGTGTGTGTGTGTGTTTGTGTGTGTGTGCGTGAGTGCATGTGTGTTTGTGCAGGTTACAATTGTCACATTAGAGCCCTGCTCAGATTGACAGCAAAGGATCTGTTTGGGTATTTACAACATTACGCTTTGTGTGTGTGTGTGTGTGTGTGTGTGTGCGTGCGCGTGCGTGCGTGCGTGTAGGAGTGTTTGCATACTGTATGGGAGTGAGTTCGCGAGTTACGAGAGGTGCATTAAATCAAATCAAATCAAGGTCATTGGTCGCATATACACTTTAGTGTGTTCAGCGAAATGCTTGTGTTACTAGCCCCTAACAGTTTAGCAGAAACGTCAAACAGTACGCAAATAATAATCAAAAACCAGAAATCAGAAACGAGAGCTTTGCTCAGTGCTCAGTGCTCAGTGCTCAGTGCTCAGTGACGGCAATGGGCTGTTTTTTTTTTCTTTGTTTTTTTTTTACAACATTCAGATTACATATGAAATGTGAAACAGATGCATTCAGATGTTTAGGTATTATCTTATATCATTTAGATTTCTTTATTCTCCTTCAAAATGAGGTCACATCCTTTTTCCCTTTCTTCATCTGACTGCATATAAAATACAATTACACAAGTAAAGGAGTAATCAATTGTAAAGTGACTTTCTCCAATATGGCAAATGTTTTTCTTACTGAGGCAGATTCATAGCTCTCATATACTGTACAATATACTCTTTATTTCCCTTGAAAGAACAAAAAAACACTTCACTGTGAAGAGGGATAACTGCATGTTTTTTCCTACACGAACCATATTTTGCTCTTAGCCAATCAGATTATGGGGTGTCTATTAGAGTTTGTGATGTCATGGGAGGGTTTGCAAGAGGTGGGAGAACAGTGAGACTGCAAAGGGGCCGTGGTTGTACTCGGGTGCGTGGGGGTGTGTGTGGGGGTTTTCATCTTAGCCAGGCACTGGGTTGGATAAATAAACCCGGAAACATTAAAAGCCCTTTTCCCCTTGTGCATTAGATTGTGTAAACATACATTTAGAAACTGCTTGTCCTGACACTGTGCTACACACTCTGACGATCGTCTTCCTCTTCGTCTTTCACAAGTCACCCTTTATGTTGAGAGTGCCATGGGTCATACACACACACAGTTCTATTTGACTTCTCGTAGAGATTTTGTTAAATTAGGATTACAAACTACGATTTTAAACTCTGTTTGATTTGCATTTAGATTGCGATTAATCAAAGGCATTTCCGAAGTGCCATATTTGAGTACACAGAAGACGAAGTTACCACTGTGTACTTTTGAAGAACTACCTGGGTGGGCAGAGAAAACCCTGCACATGGCAGTAGACAACACACAAAGGGATAATGTAATAGAGACAGGTACTAGATTAGGGAAGTTGTTCTGAGATTCTGCATTAGTACTTAAGTTTTACGGATGGCTTAAAGCATTACACTCACACATGCACGCACGCACGCACGCACGCACGCACGCACGCACGCACACACACACACACACACACACACACACACACACACATACACACACACACACACACACACACACACACACACACACACACACTACAAACTGAACAAATCAATAAATGATCTGAACTAGACCAAGATATTATCCCTCCCCAGTGGGCATGGGTTGTCATTAGCAAACCTTTCCTTAACAACATATCCAAGGCGTAAAAAAACAAACAACTGTTGTGTGGTGTGGTCTCCCAGTTAAATAGGTTTACTGGAAACTCCATGTTATTGAAACCCAAAGGTCATAAATCCCATAGACTATGTACTTACTACCTGGATGAGTACGGTCCATAGAATGTTGACAAACACCACACTCTTTCTATACTTTTGTATTTGTTGGAGACTGTGTGCATTTACACGTGTGTGTAAACACACGTATGTGTGTGTGCGTGTTTGTGTGTGTGAGAGTGTGTGTGTCCATGTGTGTGTATCCGTGGGTGCATATGACCTGCATTATCCCCTTTTCTGTGGTTACAGAGTCTTCCACGTTTTTGACTCACGATTGGAGCCCTGAGGCAGACAGCAGGGGTTCCAAACTTAGTTTCCTGTAAAAAATACCTCCGCACTCCACATCCTAATTAATCTGAAGGGCATGCCCAAGATCCCTATAAAATCATACAAGACTATACCAATTTCCTGGTAGCTTGCTCGCTACATGTGCTTCTTGTTCTTCAACATAACAGTTTCCTTCCCTGCAACCCATACCAGGGAAGATTTATGCCCCCTCTTTTTTTCCATTATCCTTCAGAGTGATTTCGACATTATAACATGATACCAAGAAATTGTATTTTCTGTCCCCTTTACTCTGAAATAAAACATGGAGAATTCACGAAGAGCGACCATCAGACAAACATTGAAAACATGTGGCTCCCGCTGGTTTAATTAAGCGATAAGGCACAAGGGGGTGTGGTATATGGCCAATATACTATGGCTAAGGGCTGTTCTTAGGCACGATGCATCGCAGAGTGCCTGGACACAGCTCTTAGTTGTGGTATACTGGCCACATACCACAAATCCCAGAGGTGCCTTATTGCTATTATAAACCGGTTACCAACGTAATTAGAGCAGTACATTTATACCACAGCTGTCAGCCAATCAGCATTCAGGGCTCAAACCACCCAGTTTATAATATCAAGTACATATCGAATAAGATTAAATCATGGGATCAAATTGGCAGAGGCATTTCTGTGTGTGTTGTTTGACTGCAAGAATGTGTGTATCTCTGTATGTATGTGTGTGTCTGTGATAGTGTCTGTCTGTGTGTATGTATTGAGTTACGGGGGGCCAACAACAGCCTGGCTCTAAAATGTAAAGAAACATACACTGATTGCCCGCATTGCTCCAACCTAACACTCAAAATCAGTCACAAAGCCATCTGTCTGAGACACAACAGATCCCTTATTACAGACACACACACACATGTATGAACATGCGCACACGCGCGCGCGCGCGCACACACGCACACACTCACACAGCCCACTGGGAACACCACATCAATTCAACGTGGAGAATAGGGTCATATTTGGTTGATACGTTGATCAATGGAAAGGGAAAGGGGGGATACCTAGTCAGTTGTCCAACTGAATGTATTCAACTGAAATGTGACATTACAACCTATTTTCACAAACTCAAAAAGACAGCCAAAAGTTTGTTTCATTCCCAATGTGTAATCACTATGATTTCAACAATTTAAAAACACATCAAACTTAAAATGGGAATACTACGTCAGATATTGTGTTTATTTATACAACAACTTAATGTGTAATCACTGTGCTTCATCTAATAGCACAACCAAATGACCTGGATTGCAGTAGAGATTACATTAAAGTACATGGTGCAAGTGACCAATGCCGTTGCAGATTATTATAGCATCTGTGAATATTTCCACAGACCTGCGACCTTTGCATGCTATATTGAATATGCACACCTTCTATGATTACGTGAGAAGACATTTGTTGTTACAGTAACCTCAAAACGTGGCCGTGATGTGTTACACATTTTAAGGTTGAATAAATACTGTTATATTAGTTTGTAAGATAGCCTTAACTGTAAGACTACTTACTGTAATATTACAAAGGTAATATTGTGTTTGGCTGTATTTGGTTGACAATGCAATAAAATATCAACATTTAAAAGAGATGTATTTATTGCCTAGATACTTCTATCTGAGCTACTGGCTTAATCCTATTCGTTAACTGTAATTTTTGGTTGAGATGGAGAAGTGAGTCCAACATATCATTTGTCAACTTTTCGACAAGTTAATAGGCTATTTACTGTAATGCAAAAGTGATATTGAATATTGTTTGGTTGTCAATGCTACCAAATATCAACATTTGAAGGAGATGCATCTTCTGTTCGGATAGTTCCATCTGTGCCACTGAGTCTGGCTTTAATTCCAGTTGGTCTACAAATGAATCATCCACGTGTTGGATTCACATGCACTTTAAATGCAGTTTGATTTGATTTAGTCCTATTCTTTAACTCAGATTTTTGGTTGAGAGGAAGACTTGAATCCAATACGTTTATTATTAACTTGTAAATTCCATTTGATATCAACCAAAGCTTCAAACCATAGGCCTTTATGTATGGTCTATTTTTGTTTAATCCTGGGCTGAATTGAAACAATAGCTGTTGATGAATTCGCAAAGGCAATAAAGGTCTAAATAGCATTATTGATGATACTGTATATGGTTGAACCAATATGGTTACATTTCATTTGCTCTGTTACACCTAACCTTTGGAATGACTTTGACAGCAATGGTACATCTATTAAGTGGAGATTTCTCAACAATCATTCTCACGATAGCAGGCAGGTAATAGTCAGTGAAAAATATCAAAGCTAAGCAGGGCTTAGTTAAAACCTTGGATGGGATAGCTGTAGATAGCTCAACTCTCCAGTAGGAGGTGCTGTTCAGACTATTTTAGAAATGTTGATATATACTATACTATACTATACTATACAAAGGCAAAAATTCAACATATTTTATACATGGTTTGTCTATGTTGAAAGTTGCTTTCCATTATGACATAATCCTGTGGTCGAAATTTCACAAAACAACAGTTTATGGTGACGACTGTTTTTCAAATCCAATCTATTTTCCACGTAGATTCCAAATCACAATACATTGACAAATGATGGTGAATTTTGGGGGGATTTAACCAGTTTGTGCCCCGTGGGAATATACTCCTATATCATGATCACGATGTTTCCTATGGATTCTCATTATAACAGGAACACCTATTCATTCCAGTGATTCATTCAGGCCTGGTGATCAAAGAAATTTGTGGTGAACTGCACCAACCCAACCAAGCAAAGGAATTTGTGGTGAACTGCACCAACCCAACCAAGCAAAGGAATTTGTGGTGAACTGCACCAACCCAGCCAAGCAAAGGAACGTGACACAAACATATGGTACAGGAACAAAATCCAATCCAATGCATTTTCAGAACACAGAAATATACATGAACCTTGACTCATTAGAGAGGGAAAACCAATTGTCTGCAGAACATTGCGGTAATATGTCCAAAATGTTCATCGGGGCCACTGTGGATAAGTGACCAACAACCGCCCTTTGGTTTGGTTTTATGAAGCCCCAGAATGAATCATCCACACTCAACTGGCCTTTACACAGACCAGGTCCCCTTCCTGGGAATGTGTGTGAGTCACTGCCGGCCAGGGCCGCTCACGGACAACTGTCTATGGCTGGCCTGCGCCTCCTCTCCATGATCACCCCCCTGAGACCCATTCAATCAAACCCCCATATATTTTCTAATTAACTTTAGCTGATGACTTAATGCAATAGTTGTGTTTTACTGTCTCCTTTATATGTTATTCATCATCCAGTTACAACGGGACCTTCCCACTCCCTTCCCCTCATACCAGTGGTGTCCAGGCTGTCCTAATCTGTGACCCTGCACCTTCCCACTCCCTTCCCCTCATACCAGTGGTGTCCAGGCTGTCCTAATCTGTGACCCTGCACCTTCCCACTCCCTTCCCCTCATACCAGTGGTGTCCAGGCTGTCCTAATCTGTGACCCTGCACCTTCCCACTCCCTTCCCCTCATACCAGTGGTGTCCAGGCTGTCCTAATCTGTGACCCTGCACCTTCCCACTCCCTTCCCCTCATACCAGTGGTGTCCAGGCTGTCCTAATCTGTGACCCTGCACCTTCCCACTCCCTTCCCCTCATACCAGCGGTGTCCAGGCTGTCCTAATCTGTGACCCTGCACCTTCCCACTCCCTTCCCCTCATACCAGTGGTGTCCAGGCTGTCCTAATCTGTGACCCTGCACCTTCCCACCTCACTGGGTGTCTCCTGAATGACCAGGACATTTTTATTAGCCTTCTGGCCAGCAGGCAGGAAAGGGAGAGCAATTGCCGGACCTTAGCAGCAGACTAGCCTGTGAGGAAACCACTGTTGCTCAGGAGAAGTAAATAGTTTTTACTGTGTGATTGATGAGGGGGCTGAAAGAGTATTGATAAGCAACTATTTGCTGGTGAAGGGGAGAGGGGACCCATAGAACAATGTCTGGGTTGGGCTCAAGGAGAGGAAGTGGACATTTTCAGCACTAAACTTGTTTTGGTGTGAAATAAGTGTTTGTACACACCTCAGTCAGTTCAGAGGGTCGACATTATTTCTGACTGAGAAAGCATGGTTGCACATTTGCATATTTATTTGTAGTAGTTTCTCATATAAACTTACCTATATGTGCATTATATGCTAGTATTTGATTTGTAGGCCAATCTGTATAACCTACAAGCAAATGCACCCCTACCCAGGCAGGTCACCCATGATACAAGTCAGTATTCGATGTCCATCCATGTCTGAGGACATCAGGAGATGACGTGAAAACCTGCCGCTAGGGGCAACGGTGAGAGCTGTTACCTTCAAGTGGGCTTTGGTTTTACTATGGTGTGGTGGATGGGGATGGCGGATGTGTGTGATTATCTGCCTCAGGTTGCATGTTTGAATGCAGCAATAGGAAGTTGCTTTTGATATTTTTGTTTTAAGCCTAAACCTAAACCTAACCCAAACTTTAACTCTTACCTTAACCATTCAGAGTTAATGCCTAACCTTGAGAATATCGGAGTTAATGCCCAACCTTAAGAATTCAGAGGTAGTGCCTAATCTTAACCTTGGAACGATACAGAATAGTAACCAAACACTTAGAAATGTAAAAAAGAAATACAGTATTTGCATGTACTTACGGAAACATAAGTTGTTTTGATTAGCATCTCAAATCTCAATCTGGGTGGCATGGTAGCCTAGCAATTCAGAGTGCTGGTCCAATAACCGAAAGGTCGCTGGTTCAACTCCCTGAGCCAACTAGGTGAAAAATCTGTGGCTGTGCCTGTGAGCAAGGCACTTAACCCTAATTTATCCTGTAAGTCACTCTGGAAAAGAGTATCTAGTAAATGTAATATCAAATCAACAAGGGGAAAATAGGCAGTCACGTGGCCGGAAGTCCTCTCTGCATGTACTGTAGGAATGTATATGCTGCTGCTCAGACAACTAAACATTTTACGCTATTGTGTTAGTTAAAAAAAAATTATTTGCTTCCAACTGGTAAAAAGCGCTTTTTTTCAAGTGAACAACAAGACAGATATTGGCCATGTTTAAGGATGGCTAGTGAAGGAGACATTTTAGTCTAAACTGAATAGGTGGGTATTGTTTGTAGTAGCCCTACTATTTGTTTACTTAAAGGGATACTTTGGGATTACAAACAGCAAATATGTTCCAGAAACAATTAAGTACCCCTGATATTTATCGGACTTTTATACAAGTATTCCCTC
Organism: Oncorhynchus nerka; assembly: GCF_034236695.1. Taxonomy (NCBI): domain Eukaryota; kingdom Metazoa; phylum Chordata; class Actinopteri; order Salmoniformes; family Salmonidae; genus Oncorhynchus; species Oncorhynchus nerka. The sequence goes on along the minus strand of NC_088409.1, from coordinate 49,828,321 downwards.
CCATCTCAGTCAAATGCCCCCCCCCCCCCCCATCTCCTACACACAAACACACATGTACGCGCAAACGCACACACACACCAGGCCACAAAGAGTATGCAATTCTAATGATGGATCAAATATTAAACGGCTGTTATGTTCTGCGTTACAGTACATGGGTAAGCTTGATGTGAGGGTGAGAGGTGAGGGAGAGGAACACAGAGGGAGGAAATTGAGAACACTGCTTGATTAAAGAGCCCTGGAATATCTAACTTTTGACTGCGCAAAGAGTCACTTTAACACAGTGCTGCCCAGACCTCATATGCCATGCTATTCATGTGTATGAAGGGTACACTGGGGAATGAGAGGTGTAGGGTGGGTGACGGGTCCTCAAATTTGAACTAGAAGTCCTCTATTTCATATCCCTGACACAGAGATCTGGGAACGCTGCAGTAAAACCACAAACAGTTATTCTGTGGGGAATATTACTTTGCAGAACGGCAGGGAAGGCAACAGGCTACACCTACACTGTGCTATAAAGGTAGACAATTTGCACATGGGCTGAGACATGGGACAAACTCGTGGATACCATTTTTCTGTGTCTGTGTACAGTTTGGAGGAAGTTGCTAGCTAGCGCTAGCGCAATTGCTAACTAATTAGCATTGGCTCATGAAACTACATCTGACTTCCATCATACTGGACACAGATATATAAAAATGATATCTACGAGTTTATCTGACTCTGGGAAAGTAAATAAAGAGCATAATTTCCAAAATCCTGAAGTATCCCTTGAAGTTTTATACATTACTCTATGCAATGTAAAACAAACCTTTTAATCCTCAGTCCACATATTCATGTCGTATTTTCATAGAAAGAACTACCAAAGACAATGTGCGTTCAGGTAAGCCCAATTCTCCCGATGTGCAAATTGTCTACCTTCATAGCACAGTGTAGGTGTAGTATGTTGCCTTCTCTGTCGGTCCACAGAGTAATATTATACACAGAATAATTACCGCCAGTTTCCTTCAGTGGTTTTACTGCAGCATTCCCACATGTCTGAGAGGGATATTCTGAAGTAGAGGACTTCCAGGTCAAATTTGAGGACCCGTCACCCACCCTACACCTCTCATTCCCCAGTGTACCCTCCATACACATGAATAGCATGGCATATGAGGTCTGGGCAGCACTGTGTTAAAATGACTCTTCTTAGTGCAGTCAAAGGTTAGATATTCCAGAGCTCTTTAATCAAGCAGCGTCCTCAACCTCCTCCCTCTGTGTTCCTCTCCCTCACCTCTCACAATCCCACTAAGCTTACCCATGTACTGTAACGCAGAACATAACAGCCCTTTAATCTTCTGTCCCTCATTAGAATTGCAAATATCTTGTGGCCGGTGTGTGTGTGTGTGCATGTGCATGATCATGTGTGTGTGTGTGTGTATGTTTGTGTAGGAGATGGGGCGGGGGGGGGGGGGGTTTGCTGAGAAGGGAGGGAATACCTGTATTACAGCCCAATAAATATCAGGGGTATGTTTATTGGTACTGAAGCATATTTGCCGTTTGTTGGGAAACACTAAACCAAGGAAGGTTCCTGGCGAAGTGGTAGGGTGGTGCTCTTTTCTGGGTTACAGAGAACGCAGAGGAAATTCATTCTGACATTAACAGGCTGCTATAGGAAGTGTTGTTGGATTAAATTAACATGGTGCGGCCCCTGCGGGTGGTTGGTGAGGGGGCAGATTTTTTTTTTTTTGGGGGGGGGGGGGGGGGGGGGTATCAGATTCAGGATGAATATGATTTGCCAGTGGTACTGCTGGTGCCAGTCCACAAGCAAGAGAATCCGAGCGAGAGAGCCAATTGGTGAACAGGAGATGGCTCAGAGCAAGAGAGGTGCGTTCCATGAGGATGCAGCTGCAATCTCATTCACTATTTGAAAACGTTATTTAATTATGCCCTGGGCACAGGGTGTGCCATTGAATGGAGATGACAGAATCGAAGGATGAATCACTGACCGACTGACTCCGAGACTTGTTGTTTTGGAGTGGAGGAAGAATGGTATAGGAAGGTGTGGCGGAATCTGTAGATATGACACGGGTTTCCCTGTGACTCCCTTAAAAACATCCTCATTATGTAAGGATGTGCCCAAGGCAGGGGAGATGAGTATGGGCACCTAGCTAGAGAAAACCCAATTCTGAAATAACGTGCGCCTTGTGAGAACCCTGTGGTGTGATAAATCTCTATGGTGCCGAATGCCGACCCTGTCCGCTGTCAGTTGGTTTCCCCCGAAAATAATTCAGTGCAGTTGGCGCCCGTTGTCTCCATGCCACCTCCCCCACGTCCACATGTACAGTTGACTCCACTGTCATTTTGTTTCAAATCGATTGTCAAACACTTTGTAAAACAACAGGTGTAGACTAACAGTGAAATGCTTACTTCTGGGTCCTTTCCCAACAATGCAGAATTAAAGAAAAAAAAATATATATATTGAAATTGTGACACAGGGAATAAATACACAGTGAATGACAAATCACAATAACAAGTAAAAATAGTGTAACGTGGCTTTATACCGTACAGTGAGTACCAGTAACGGTAGATACCGCACTTTTGTACATCGCGCTGTCCATACATGTGACCTTATTTTAGCACCCTAAAAACGTAATACTTCCAGGTCAACTGTAATATGAATGCCATTGTAAAGCACAATTTCTCCCCTTTCCAGTAAAATCAATGACGAGACCTTCCTGCTGCCCGTCTCTGCATGATTGAAGAAGGCAATGGAGCTCCACCGGGTCTTTTTCAAAATGGCAGGTGGGGAAGCGAAAGCTACTGCATCTTAGTAGAAATGGGAGATATG